>NC_143583.1:135686489-135858659 GCF_048544385.1 Mastigoproctus giganteus
AGAGTGCTGAAATTTAGGTGTAATATAATTTAGGCAAGTCAAAGTCAAACTTCCTGTGAAGGTGACTTGTAATTGCTCACAGCAGGGATGTTAATAATATTTCTTTTGTTTTAAATAGTGCTTGTGGTTTACTGAATTCAATTGTGGGAGACATTAATAGCAAGAAGCATCAGTGTTTAGCATTAGTAGAGGCATATGATGCAAGAAAGCAAGCTTATACAACATCAGCCAAAAAAAAAAAAACACCCTTCCCATTTCACTGATCCATTCATATACATTTAAATTCATATGCGAATAATTACATTTGTTAGAATGTGAAAGAATGCATAAAGATATTCCACTGAAGTATTAATATTATTATTATCATCAGCCATATGGTGCAAGGAAGCCTGAGGCTTATGCTGCACCAGCCAAAAAAAAAAAATTTGAGTACCCTGAGAGAGAGAGAGGAGGGAATCACCAAAAGAGAAAAGAATGATGATATCCGGCTCAGGATCCTGGGTGTGCCAAGCCCATACTCACCAGATGTGAGCCCCTGGAGATAAGCATTAATATTGTCATCTTTGGTGTTTTCGATATCTCCACATGCCTAAAAATTTCTTCTGCATTCCTACTTCTCTCTCATCCAAGTACTATTCATAGGCTCTGCTCTTCTCTAAACCCAAAAATTCCAGATGACCAGCAAGAGAATCATTTTCTTATGAATGCTAAACAGAAATTGGCAATTTTAAATTCTTCAGAATGCAAAATTAGCTTAATGATCAATAAAATTCATCTGAAACCTTATGCTGATTACAAAGGTGGAAGCGTACTGGGAAATTCTTTTGATAGTACTGAAGCAGCTACAAGTGCTTATGTATTTGTGATCAAAGCTTATTGTCAAATTACAAAGATGTCATTTATATTTTATCTGTAAAAAAATTACTGCAGAAAAATTACATTCAGTTTTGAAAAAAATTATTGTGGGCTTGGAGAAAATTGGTTATAATGTTGTAGCAATTGCAAGTGATAATATTTCAATTAACAAAAAAAGTATTTTAGAGAAATAATTTTAAATTTGCTAATTAATACTATTATCAATATTTTGCTCAACAATTACTGTAAAAAGAAAAATGATGTATTATAGGCAACACATAAATGTAATATTCAAACATTGAAAGTGAGCTAAATTTAAAAGTAAAATAATTTCTGTTCAAATTAATCCCAGGGGCTCACATCTGGTGAGTATGGGCTTGGCACACCCAGGGTCCTGAGCTGGATATCATCTTTCTTGGTGATTCCCTTCTACTTCTCTCTCTCTCTTTCTTTTCTCTTGCTCTCACTCTCTCAAAGTAATTCAGAATTTTTTTTTTTTCCTGGTGCAGCATAAGCCTCAGGCTTCATTGCACCATAAGGCTATTATTAATAATAATAGTAACCAAATTATTAGATTTAAAGAATAAATGTATACATTAGTTGGATTACAAATTACACATAAAACATTCAAAATGTAATAAAATAGTTAACTATAAAATGTGTTGTCTTCATTTTTTTCAGAATGTTAAGATTAACAAAAATTATCACACTTTAGTATCAACTGATATTTTTTATTTATTATTATTTTTTTCATATTGTCCCTTGCAACATATATTATCTTTCCACTATGCACAGAAAATAAAGTAAATTTACATTCAACTCGCTTTCCTCAATTCTGTGCAGTGATGTAACTTCGTATATTTATAACCCACTTAATATGAAGTCAAATACGCAGTGATCAGGTGATTATTCTTACGGTGACGACGGTACAAACTTGGACAGCATAATAAATTTTCAGTATATAGATATTTGGTTGCGATACTCGCTAGTATCGATATATGATTTTATATTACCGTATGAGTGATATAATGATGTATTATAATTATTATTTTATTTATTCACTATTATTGCAGTATTATTTATTTATTTTTGTTATTTCTATTGGTAATACTCCAGAACACGGTGCCCCTTTGACAATTACGTCGAGAAGAAGAAGGGGAAAGCAGTGACGTACGGTTCGTAACTCCGCCCACTCACTGCGTTCCCCCTCTTCTTCTCGACAACTGCACGTGGCGAATGTCACGCGACATAACAGTATGGCAGAACCGAAAAATAACGAAATTATCGGCAACAGTAATTTTTTCGGAGCAGCAGCCAAAATAATTGCAAATTAAACACACTAATTTCGTTCTTCAAAACGAAAAAAAAAAATAATGAGACGCAGCAAACGACCAATTTTCGACAAATAACTGGCGAAGTCCCGCAAAAAGGTAACCTACCATTTTTAATTAAACACAAACGAAAGACAATTAAAAACGTAATTCCCAATTGAAAAACGTTCTTCAAAACAGAGACGCAGCAAACGACCAATTTTCGACAAATAACTGGCGAAGCCCGCAAAAAGGTAACCTACCATTTTTAATTAAAAATGGTAGGTTACGAAAGACAATTAAAAACGTAATTCCAATTGAAAAACGTTCTTCAAAACGAAAAAGAAATAATGAGACGCAGCAAACGACCAATTTTCGACAAATAACTGGCATAGTGCCGCAAAAAGGTAACCTACCATTTTTAATTAAATACAAACGAAAGACAATTAAAAACGTAATTCCCAATTGAAAAACGTTCTTCAAAACGAAAAAATATATAATGAGACGCAGCAAACGACCAATTTTCGACAAATAACTGGCGAAGTCCCGCAAAAAGGTAACCTACCATTTTTAATTAAACACAAACGAAAGACAATTAATTAAAAACGTAATTCCCAATATACATTTTTTTTGTATGGCCACTAATACATCTGAATTAACACGTGCAACGAACAATAAAATTGCTCTTTGCATAAGCACAAAACGGCAACATAGAATTTTTTCTTTTTTAAAAAAAAAAACCGCAACGGACACAATACTACGTTAATAATACGTGAAAATAACACAGAAATACAAGACAAACTAAACTCACCTCACAGCAGCAATAAACAAAGAAACAGTTTACCAGCAGGATGGAACGGGATAACGACAAACTGAAAACCACGAGGCAATAACCAGAAAATGAAGAAGTAACAACTCACCTCCGTACGCACTAAAAACCAACATTCAAAAGAAAGAACACGCAACGAATTTCGCATTTAGCGCTCCAGTGACGTCGTGTCACGTGACATCCACGTGAAACGAAGAGGGGACGCAGTCAGTAGGCGGGATCAAAACCTGTCAATCACTGCTTTCCCCCCGTTCTGACAACCAATTACAAGGGGGCACCGTATATTGGAGTATGGCCTTTCTATTTTTCAACCACTGCAGAATCAGCGCTAGCTGATGTCTTCTAGTACCTACATATTGGCAAGCAAGCGCGCGAACGTCGGAGCGATGTTTCATTTCACGTTGGTTTCACATTGCCCGCGAGCGAGCTACAGAGCGGTTGATAATTCTCCAGTGAGAAACTTTTGCGCATGCGCGCTGAATTTCCTCTCCCTCCTTTATTTATGCTGTCCACTGAACTCTTTTGCCATCTTTCACAAGAGCAACACTTGCTGTTGCTCTTGTGAAAGATGGCAAAATTAAACTGAAATTTTAAGTGACTGTTTTAGGCACTTCTGCTTTTAAGTAACGCGCCTACACATGTCTTTCCCCTGACCGTCTGCATGCAACAACTCGACTCCTAGTAATAGTAACCATAAACGTCAGCTTATTATTATTAATGTAGCATTTTTTCTATTTTTATCTGTTTTATTTTATATATTTATTTTTAGTAGTTGTAATTAATAGTAAAATACTGTATATCCTATATTTTATTATTAATAATACAATATTAATTTCTTGTTTCGGCCTATAAACGGTGTCTAGAATGCTCAAGGATTAATGATTTAGGAATTAGTGTCAGTGCCAATTTCATTTTTGGTTAATAAGGGGAGGCATATTCAGGGGTGGGCCCTCTCTGCCCACCCTTGAATATGCCTCCCCTTATTAACAAAGTGTATTGCATGTGGAGCGGAGATAACCCCTAATGGGTTTAGGATGTTTTTCTCTGAATGTTTTTTTTCCTGCCAGCCCAGGATTCATAAATTTATTTCATATCAGTTTGCGTATTTTATTTCTCCAATTTTAAAGAAATTTGGATAGGCTCTAGTTTTTTTTTTTTTTTTTTAAGCCACATTTAAAATTAGAAGTCGGTTGTTGCATGCGAAAAGCAGAGAACAAAATAAATACAAAATAAATTTTCTTTATTATTATTATTATTAGCCATATGGTGCAAGGAGGCTTATGCTGCACCAGCCAAAAAAAAAAAAAAAAAAAAATCCCACATTACCCTGAGAGAGAGAGAATCACCAAGAAAGACAAGAATGGTGGTATCCAGCTCAGGACCCTGGGTTTGCCAAGCCCATACTTACCCGTGTGAGCCCCTGGGGTAAATTGCGAATTCGCTTAAAAAACATATTCTTCAATAGGTGAATACGATTTATTGTTCAAAATTTTTCAGGATTCGCACACAGCTCGGCTTCCGAGAATTCGCACTTCTTGCTAGCTCGCTCGGCAATGTGTAGGCAACCTTCACGTGGCAGATTTTAACCCCTGCAGTCTCAATTAGGAGGCGTGAGCTGCGAAACTGAATACCAAAATAGGGGGGGGGGGGGACACTATCGACACATTTTCCATTAGATTTGATTATTGTTCATTGAGAACTAATTTCTAATAATAATAAAATAAACTAATAATAAAATCTGACTGCAAGTGTATGGACTCTACGCATACCTGAAGATTTCAGAGCGTTCCTGATTTCTGTCTCAATGCCAAGAAAACTTCGGAGAAATTACCCAGACCAAAGGCGGACTGGCCATAAGACTTACCGGGGAAACCAATGGAGGCCGATTTGATTTTGGCCATAAACCCTAGTATGAGGCCGCTACAAATTTTCCCCAGTAAGAATTTTTGACCTAGACACGTGTCTTTGAGCAGTTTCCGTTAATGTGCCTTTATCTCAGCCTACAGTAATGATAACCGGAATAAACTTAAAAGTTTGCAGGTGGAGGGCCGGCTTTACAGCTGTTAAACCCAAGCGTTTTCGCAGTGCATACGTTACTTTTAAAACCAAGTTCTACTATCCTACCGTTGCGAATAAAATTTTTGAAATGACTCTAGTCTGTTAAGGAAGCATTTCAGGATCCGTGGTTATAACATTTTTTTATTTATTACACTAGGTCCAATGTAGCTGAGTAGTCGGAGCGCTGGTACCATCATAACATTTCATGTAGAATCATAACCGTTATAATCTCTATACATTAAAAACGTTTTCCTCCTAGTGATATTTATTGAAGCCAGTGGGAGAAGAGGGCGGGGAAATTACGTCACTACAAATGCACACGTAAATAATTACATTGTTGTTTTCCATTGAAAGACAACTGCCTCCATAGCTTTCACCAACCTCGTGCACGTGCTTCATTATCTAATACATCACACACCCGGCATCATTTGATGTTCCATTGTAATGTCAGATGATGAAGGGACCCGATATAGTTTTTATATCTGCGAATAGTTTTGTATTTTGTGAATATTTTAAATATTTGTACAGTTTGTAAATATTTTAGTTCTGCTCTTTCTGATGCAACAATATTCCTCATGCATTATGGAACCCGAAGTAAAAGGCTTTTCCCTGAGTGACCTATGTAAATACAGGTAAATAATTACATTGTGATATTTATTCCACCTTGAGAATGCCTCATGGTGGGGAATAGGGTAGCCAACGGGAGAAGAGAGATGCGGGTCACGTGGTGCAAGTGGGCTGGGCAGCACGTCACTAATGCACAGGTAAATAATTACATAAAGTCATTTACTGATTAGATATCGCTCATAGTGGCATAGTGTTTGGTTTTTGCCAAACTATGTTTGTGGCATAGTGTTTGGCACAAACCTGTGGTTTCCCACATCTGTGCCATCAGTACCCTTGTGGTGAATACAAAACCCAAGTAAAAGACAGAAAAGTGTATGTTGCATGTGTAGTTTAGTGTTGGGTTCTGTTGTTTGTGCTGGCTTCTTGGCCACAGGGCCCCTATTGGGACTCCAAGTTGCCTGCCACCACCACCGCCGGGAGTTGAGCCAGGCTGTCCACAGTACGCTGGCTGCTCTCCATCAAGGGTTGCCTAAGCTTCCTGACGGAGAACAAAAGAAAAAAAAAAAGCATGAGTGAAGGAGATAGCTTAAGGATGAGAATAAAAAGGGGGGGGAGGAAGAACATCAGTGCGTTTCGACAGGTGTGTCTTTTATCTAGTAGAAAAGCGTGTGATCAGGGGGCGAAACCCCCTAGTAATCATTAATTAAATTATCAAAACATTAGGCATGTTCAATTTCTAATATTTAATCAGTACATTTACTTAATGTGCAAAACGTAAATATTTTAATATTCTTATCAACAATTTACTCTTCGCTGACAAAAGACAAATACATGTACTTAAAAGCCCATCCCCTTTCATCTATACTGATCCTGTCTCGTCTAGTGGTTGGAACCACATCTAGGGAGGGGAGTTACATATTTCGCAAATTAAAAATCAATATCTTCTTACATATTGATTTTTAATTCGAATGCAGTAATTGTGCTAGTAAGAAATGAGTGGGCGGCGGGGTATTGGTGTTTGCGAGCGTAAGGTATTCTGCATTCCGAAACCTCATTACACTATATCAAACACCTTAATGCCCTTGAGTTAAATCTCATTTTTTGTTTTTAAAAATATCGAAACCGTTTGTATAAATTTTGTTTTGAAATGATTTCCACACTTATTCGAGCACTAACTTTTTCGCAATACGAACTTTGACGTTGTGAATGATTTTGCGAAAAGAAAAAACAGAAGAAAGAATTTCTTAGAAATCTGTGTTTAAAAATTACTTTGTAGAATTTTATTGTATAATAAAATCGTTGAAATCTGTTTGAATTATATTTTTTCAGGTCCCTTTTTTTTCGCATGCCCTAAGCAGAGTGCGTAATGAAAAAGATGGCCCTGAGGAGCGAGGGATCCTCTCACAGGACCCGGGAAGAACCCCCATTGATGGAATTAAAATTGTTGAATTTAGGTATGTCGAGGTAATATTTAGCCTTTCGTTATGTTCTGTTTCGCTCTCAAAAACATAACCTAAATATTATATACAAACCACTTAGCTATTTTCATCCCCTCACAGAGATTTTTAAATATCCCTTGAAATGGATCGGATCTGAATTAAACATTGCTTTTTTGGAGTGAATTCTAAAACAATCTTATTTGGCTCCTTAAGGTAAAGTGACCAGACGTCCCAGATTAGGCGGGACAGTCTCGGATTCAGTCGTTTGCCCCACATAGCAAACCGTCCCGGAAAATGTTCCGGATTGGACATGTCCCGGGGGCTCACATCTGGTGAGTATGGGCTTGGCACACCCAAGGTCCCGAGCTGGATATCATCATTCTTCTCTTTCTTGGTGATTCCCTTCTCTCTCTCTCTCTCTCTCTCTCTCTCTCTCTCTCTCTCTCTCTCTCTCTCTCTCTCTCAGGGTAACTCAGGAACTTTTTTTTCCCTGGTGCAGCATAAGCCTCAGGCTTCCTTGCACCATTTGGCTATTAATAATAATAATAATAATAATAATAATAATAATGTCGCCTCCATACATAATGCAAATCATTTGCATTATGTTTGCCGGGAACCAATGGAACAACGGAAAGAGTTTTTTCGGTAGTAAATAAGTTGTGGACGTCAACAAAAACACAGCTGACAGTAGAAAGGATGAAAACAATACTACAAGTTGAGTGCATTTTCGCTAATTGTTGTGAACAGTTTTACGAAGAAACAGCAAATAAGGAAGAATTATTAAGAAAAATCACTCAGCGGAAAAATATATTTCATTTTTCTTTTTATTGTTAAAGGAAGTATGTATTTTTATTAGTAGTATTATTTCACAGAAAAAAAGCTAACTTTTTTTTCACTAAACAAAAATGAAAGTCGATTTAAAATATGACTCCTCTAATGTTTTTTCCCCCCCTTCTAATTACAACTATTTTTCTCAGTTCATATAACCTTCTTCTTCACGCAACCTTCTGTTCGTCATATAGTGTAACACGAGGGGTTCTGTGGACTGAATTTCGCCCTTTCTTAAAAAAAATAATAATAAAAAATATATATAGTCTATATTGGTTTTTTTAAGAAGTGCGATTTTTTTTTATGTTTAGTTCAAAGAAGTATATGTATTCAATTTATATTTTGTATGCGAATATTTTTTTTATAAATAAAAAAAAAATTGTATATTGTTTCTAGGAGGGTTGTAAAATCATCCCCCTAGATGTCCCGCATTGGAATACTAAGGATCTGGTCACTTTCTTTACCTTAAAAGAAACACCTAGCTTTCCCACTTAGTCACAATACCAGGTAACTTACCGTCGTAAATGTTAAATGATGTACTGTAATCGCGCTGTGTAGCTATAAAGTGCGCTTTTAATCTTCTGAATTGGATTATTTCATCATTAACGGTAGTCAAGAATCCCTGACCTTTAGCCAAGTAACCTCCTTTATTAACCCAATAGTGCTCTGGAGAAACAAGACCTTGTCACGGTAACCCAATCGTCTTTCGCTTTTCGCGTACACGGTACATTTAGCCATCTTCCTCATTGTTATCGTCATTGGTTTAACGAAACAAAAATTACTTTTGTCACTGCCAGAAATTACTTATGCAACTTTTTTTTTTCTTGAGATTTGTAATGATAGTAATAAAGAAAATTACATGCAGAAAATAAAATAAATTTCCACAACGCCACATCTCAAAATTAGGGAAATTATATTTGTTTGGTTATGTAAGGCTACGCATAAAAGTTATCTAAGACAGTCAGAAATATTTGTCAACCGTAATTTCTCTGAGAAGAGAGATTATGATATAAATGGGCAAAGAGGACGAAGGCAACATTAACAATTAAGTAATTCTTGAAAGGAACAATTCAACTGCTTAGTGATTACCACTGGCAGCAAATGGCGCGGACGATAGCCCTGGGCCTCGCACCTTTACGTAAGCAGGGATATCGAGAACTAAAGCGGTCCCCAGTGCAATATGTATAACGGGATTCCTTTTGTGTCCATATGTGTGTCCATATGTACGGGGGGGGGGGCTTGAAAGTTTTTAGCCCAATATTGATCGCTAAGGTTTTCGTGAAAGATAATTTGACAATCTGTGCTGTGACTTCTTGAGTGTGTTCACAAAAAATTCAGCTTTGTGACTGTATTCTTCTTTACAGAGGATGTGGAAGGTGGACGAAGATGGCGACTGTTGAGAGAATCAGATGCCGTGCAGCCACTTAGTACCTTCATTTAAAGGGAATGTCGCCGAAAAAAATTCATGAAGGCATGCAGCAAACATTAGGGGAATCTTGTCCTTCATACGCCAAAGTCAAAAATTGGGTTGCAGAATTTAAGCGTGGACGAAATAGTGCTGAAGATGCTTTTTGCAGTGGGAAGCCTGTTACCGTATCGACACCTGCAAATGTGGATGCCATTCATGACCTGATCATGCAAGACTGCACAATAACATTGAAGCACATTGAGACAATGCTCAACATCTCCCATGAGCGAGCTCACGATACTATGGTGAATGTTTTAGCAATGAAGGTTTCTTCGAGGTGGGTCCCTAAAGCATTGATTGCAGATCAGAAGCGGGAAAGAGAGAGGTGGCATGAGATTATGAAGCATTTAAGCTAATGCAGCTCAGTTTTGGGGGGCAGTATGTCACTATGGAAGAAACATAGGTGCCCCACTTCGACCCTGAAACAAAAGAACATTGGAAACAGTGGAAGGATCCCTCTTAATCCCCTCCTAAAAAGTTTCGAGTGCAGACGTCGGCTGGGAAAGTCATGACATTCGTCTTCTGGGATGCAGGAGTGATCATGGTTGATATCTTGGAACGAGGTGCCACTATCAATGCCTCTTGAGCTTCAATTGGCATCAAGACAGTGCACCGATGCACAGTGACTTAGGCACACTGCATAACTGTTGGTTTGAGCTATTACAGCATCCTCACACTCACCGGATTTGTCTCCATCGGGCTTAACTTAATAAATCAATAAGATAAAAAAAAAAAAAATACAATAAACTCATTTATTATTTTAAGTTCGTATAATTTTTTGCCAATTACTAAAAATTAATTACTTAAAAATGTAAAATTAAGATCTCTGCTAGAGCTCCTTGAAGACTGCGGCCCGGGTACAGTATATCTTCCGAACTCCCTTCTCGTAGGGCCTGGACGTTTGTTCGTAGCTGAATTTTTCTAGTCCGTTTATGTTATTGTTTATACTCCGGTACGACCACCAGGTCAGTGGAGTTTACAATAAATCAATTAACACAAATTTTAATTGTATTAAGTGCACGGGCTTAAACCCCGGTCCATTCAAAGAGCGTGAGCTACTACACTCGCGTTGACCACTCGGCTACGTCAGGCGTAAAAAATGTTTTTGTTTATACTCCGGTACGACCACCAGGTCAGTGGAGTTTACAATAAATCAATCAATACAAATGTTAATCGTATTTAGCAGTCACGGACTTGAACCTTGTAACATTCAAAGAGCGTGTGCTACTCGTGCTCCTGACCACTCGGCTACGTAAAGTCTAATGTATATATATTACACTGGTGTTCATAGAAAGTGTATCACCTAGGAATTTCACATTTCTAACCCTTTTTCGCAATGGTATCAAAAAGATGGTAAGACTAGCATCACAAATAGAAATATAAACAATAGATATGTATTAATAGTTAAGGCAAAGCTAAGTAATATTTGACAGGTTCTCTCAAAATATTCCAAAATGAGCATTTGCAACCTTTATACAACAATTTTGGTAAACACGCAATTATGGCTGAAATGTTATCAGAAGCCCTCAATTTGCTTCAGTTTTATCATTTTAAATGGAAAACAAAATGAAAAGTTCACCAGGTGCAAATTAATATTTAGTTCAACCGCCTCTGGCCCTGATGACAGCAGCACACCTTCGAGGCATTGACAAGATCAACTGATAGTTAATGGTTCCAAACACGAATTATGGCTTCCTGAAGTTCACGAAGGGCTTTTGGTTTCTTTCTGGCAATTGCAGATTCCACACGATTCCAATAGTTCTCTATAGGATTTAGGTCCGGGCTGTTTCCTGGCCAGCTATGAGTTGTAATGGATCGTTCTTCCAACCATTTTTTCACCTGTAACAGATGTAAACACATTACAGTCGAATCTCTAATGCAGAAAGGAAGCTAAAGTAACTACAGAAGTGCCTACTTATACTTTTCGCCGGATGACATTCCATTTATTTGTACACACACAATTATTACACACATATATATACACATATATATATATATATATATATATATATATATATATATATAAAATATTTACAAAAAGATATATATACAATTTTATATACATTAACATTCTCGTTACACATATATAAGACATTATATTATACCTCCTGGTGCACTTCGTACGTGTATCCCAGAGTCAAGGGTGGCTCCAAGGCAAAAGCCCATCTCTACCTAGTTCATCTGTTTTGGCGTAGAACCTCAACAAATCTAGCCTAAAAAAAACCATGTGCGAGGTATTTTACCACCGCCAATATAAGACAGCTGTTGCCCGGTGCCCTTCTCTAGGCCCGCGTTTACGTTATGCATTTGTGCCGAATGCACAAGTCCCGGATGACAAGGAGCAGAGGCGTCCTGAAAGATGCAGTTACTTGGAAGGTTGAAATGGTCTATAATGGTTGGCAGCAAGCTGCCTTCCAATACAGCCAGGTATCCATTGGCATTTACGGAACCTTTTTAAACTGCTGACCTTCTCCGTGATACGAAATGCACCCTCATATCATTTGGCTGGTAGGCAATTTCACTGTAGATACCGTACAATCCAGATGGTATCCTTCACCACGTCTACAACGAATCTTTGTCTCCCATCAGAGCCATGCAGGTCGAATTTCTTCTCATCCGAGAAAATAACTGACTTCCACTGCTCCTTATATCAAATTAATCGGGCCTTTTTCATTTTTTGTGTGAGGAGGGACTTCTTCTTAGGACGACGGGCTACAAGCCCATTTTTGAAGAGGCATCTTCTGACTGTTACTGCACTTGCTACCACTCCAGTATGTTCTTCCCATTCTCTTTTCACTTCAGACGAAGCTTTACGGTTTTTAAGGCATAAGAGCTTCAAAACGCCGTCCTGTTTTGGCGTAGAGCCTCGTTTGCGTCCGGTTCCTTTTTTCCTATCAGCAGAACCAGTATTCTTGAGTTTGGAAAGAAATATACTCACTGTCTACTGATTACAAGACACTCTTTAAGCAATATGACGGGAAGAACATCCTACCTCACATAAAGCAACAATAGCACTCTTTCTTCGTGGCGTCACCCGCACGTAACTCGCCATCCTGACACAAGCAAGGAATGACTGCAACTCTTGCAGAGCGTGCTTATATAGCTGAAAGTAACAGCTGATGCGATATTACATCACCTACGCGTGTTAATCTTATCTGATGCAATCTGTAAGAAATATTGCCATATACATACGTTATGCGGACGACAATTACAATTTTAAGGGGTGATGCACTTTCTATGAATGTCCAGAAAATCATTTAACATACATATTTGAGGAATTAGAACTCCATACAGTCCAGTAAAAAACTTGCAATTTTACTATAATTTTAAAAGAATAGTTTTTTTATTTAGTTACTACTAAATACGGCGATGTTCTTGTATTCTCTCTATCTTGAATTCCTCTGAACTTATGTGATCGTCCCGAAGTATACACAGAAAAGGGGCTGACAAAAATAACCTGAAGATATCATCCACTAAGACAAGCTCCATCCTACTTCGGGGAACCCTGGACACCAGGAGACCCCCCCCCAAATAAAAGTACAAGGAACCACCGTCAAGCTGACCACAGAAATGAAATTTCTCGGGGTTGTCCTTCATAGAAACCTATCCTTCACTCCCCACCTTAACTATCTCAGAAATAAAATCAGAAATTACTCGTCACTATTTGCAAGAATCACTCGCAAGGACTGGGGCATAAAGAAGAAAACTCTTGCTCTTTTTCACAAAACTGTGTTCCTGCCAGTCATCCTCTATGCCTCGGGTGTCTGGTACAAGAAAGCAACCACTGCAACTAATAAAAGAAAACTAGAAACCATACAGAGGTACATCTTGCTGACTATCTCACAAGCTTGCAACACAGTGAGTACACACGCGCTTCAGGTGCTCACGGGTGCCCTCCCCTTGGACCTGGAAGTGATACGCAGTGGACTCCTCTACAGCCTTTCCAGAGGCATACCGGATACCTGCCTAAATTTCACATTAAATGTAGCCAGCGAACCGAAAATAGAGAAAAGAAGACTAACTGTACGTCTCCAGCAAACCTGGCAAACACGGTGGCAAAACTCAACAAAAGGGCAAATAACGCGAAAATTCCTCCCAACTGTCTCGGCCGTATACCCAAAATACCCAAGCTGGCTCTCCCCAGGATTGCTGGCCACATACCTCCTAACTGGCCACGGCGCCATCAGATTCAAACTGATGACCTTTGGAGTGAGCAACATGCCCTCTGTCATTGTGGCTTAGTGGAAACGTGGGAGCATTTAATGTACCACTGCAAGCTTTATGAAGACCTCCGATGCCGACTAATTACAGAATTACATTATGTACCAGAGAATCAAGAGGAACGCTTACTGGAGGAGGAGCACAGCTACAAAGCACTGGCAAACTTTGGACAAGATCTTTTTGACAGAAGGCATACTCTTCCGCCCCCACAGCCACAATAGCGATTCTCAGGCCCACAATATATGACTTTGCAAACAACCATATAAGGTGCATGGACAGTCACCATCAATACAATCCACAAAGGGATTACATCCCAGGAAGAAACAGCATAAACTGAAGAAATCACATACTGGACCAAACACCCGCAACCACAGACCTGACTAATGGACCAGTCCTGGTGCTAAATGACAACTACGGACAGGATCCTACACCCGGAATCGACAAACTCGGATCCAACAAATGGACCTAGGATCCAATAACTAATGACGATGACTCCAGACAGAGACATAAATAACCACAGACTCGACTAAATATACACAACTACGGACCTGACTAAGGCACCTGTCCCGCTGACAAGAGACAACCACAGACAGGAACCTACACACGGATTGGACAACTAGGACCCAACCAAGGACCCAACTCAAGCAGACATGCAGCTGCCAGGCCATACGGCGACCTGTGCCGGCTCCCTTGCCGGGCACACTTTCCTCCCTCCCCTGGCAGAGGGGGAGGTGACAGCCTTCTTGTTGCCTCCCCCTGCCATCCCACATCTTTCTCTCTGGTGGGGCATGGGCATGCCCCACTGGCACATGCTGGGGTCGTCTACTCTATTTACCCCAGTCTTTCCTAGCTGTTCCCCCCCCCCCCAGCCTTCAGTCTCCTCCTCTCTCTATGCCAGCACAAGACCCACACCAAAATTCTAGCTGCTTTAAATTATTTCGCCCTCTCCTCGGCCATTAAATTTTCAAACGCAGCCCCTTCAAACCGGGAAACATGTATGTGATCAACATACAACGTGCAAATTTTTTTTTTTTTTTTTTAGGTCCTTTCCATTGAAATCTCAGGAAAATAGGTGGCAGGACCTGTCAGAGCAAATGCAAATCACTAGGTACCTGGTTTGCCTCCACGGGGCGAAAGTGGGGCGACATCGGGCCTCAGCAGGGGCCTGGCGGCTAAATGGCCAGAACAACGGTACATGACACCACACATTTCAAGATCCATACACTTTTAAATCTCTGGCCTTTACAGTGAACTGTATCTCCATACAAAGTAAACTACGCGGAGATGGGGGAAACCCCTGGTGCCGTTTGACACTTTACACTTTACCTAAACATTATGGACGTTTGATACCCTCTGGTGGCCAAGCATCCTCGGCAGGCTAACCTGCCAACCAATCTTTATAAGTGCATTGCTACCTACCTGTCAAATAGATCCATCACTCTCACAGCCCTATTCTGATCAGTCTCAAGAACGGCATATCGAGGATTCCCACAAGGCCGACTTCTCTGGAATGTGGTCCTGGATGGCTCCTTAAACCTCGATATTGGGAATGCTAAGACACATGCCTACGTGGACGACCTTGTCCCGATGCTCGCTGAGCACAGTAGAGCTGAATTAGAAAACACTGCAAACAGGATGCTTGCTGCCTTACAACAATGGGCCAGTCAAAACAAGCTGACAATATATCCCCAACAAAGACAAGTTCAATACTACTTCGGGGGACTCTGGAGATCAGGAGGCCTCCCCAAATAAAAGTTCAGGGGACCACAGTCAAACTAACAACAGAATTAAAGTACCTCAGTGTCATCTTAGACAAGAACTTATCCTTCACACCCCACATTAACTATATCCGGAACAAAATTAGAAAATATTCCTCTCTTCACAAGAATTACTCGTAAGGATTGGGGCCTGAGAAAGAAGACCCTAGCCCTTTACCACAAAACGATCTTCCTGCCAGTCATCCTATATGCATCAGAAGTCTGGTATCCAAAAGCAACAACCGCAACAAACAGAAGAAAGCTAGAAACAATGCAACGATACATCCTGCTCACTATATCCAGAGCCTGCAATACAGTCAGCACCCACACACACTCTAGGTCCTCATGGGCGCCCATCCCCTGGACTTGGAAGTCGTTCGATGTGGACTCCTCTACCATCTCTCCAAAGGCCAAACTGCTACCTGCCAGAACTTTACGATAGATCTCACAAATGACACCAAAATAGAAAAGAAGAGACTTACTCTGCACCTCCAACAAACTTGGAAAACACGCTGGAAAAATTCACCAAAGGGTTCATTACCCGAAAATTCGTGCCAAAAGTACACTCTGTATTCCCAACATACCTGCACTGGATTTCACCAGGACTACTAACCACATACTTGCTCACCGGCTGGTGAGCAAGTATGTGGCATCAGACAAACTATCAGATTTTGGACTGAGTGACACACCTCTCTGCCACTGTGAACAGACAGAAACGTGGGAGCACCTGATACACCACTGTCAATTATACGACGACTTACGCTGCAGTCTAATTACAGAGACAATATGTATTACTAAATCAGAAAGACCGTGTACTGGAAGAGGAATACAGCTAGAAAGCTTTGACCAAATACAGGCAAGACCTCTTCGGCAGAAGGACCTTCCCTATGCTACAACCAAGGCAACCACGAACACTGTAATCTCCGCTCCTCACCAGATCCAGAGAGATGCTCAATCACATGGATACCGCCTATTAAGACTGAACTACCTGGAAGAAAACCCACCCCAGGAATGGCTAAAACATAGAAGAGACAAAACCTAAAGAGACTTTCTTTCCCGAACTTGAAATTCACGGATCAGACAACTGGCAAAGGCACTGTCCATATGGACGTTTAGATATGACAACTACACAAGACTGAGCTGCTTTCTAGAAATTGCTAAAACACTGGCTTGACACAGTGGGACTGTAAGTGAAAATCTCCACCCGACAGACAACTAGCAAGCCCTGAGCTCAGTTGGAAACTTAACTAACCAAAATTACCCTTGATGAGACCTGATCCTCGGAATGACATATGCACTGAATGGACAGCCAGCCCTGCTGCTGGAACCTGCCTGGACATTCCTACCCATGATATAACAAATAGCAGAAATGCTACTGCAGAGCCATACTGGCAATCTGAGACAACTCTCACTGTCTCTCCCCTCCCCGGCAGAAAGGGGTGATGACGGTCCCCCTGTCTCCCCCCTGCTCGCCACCCCTCTCCTTCCCTCTGGTGGGGCATGCCCCACTGACATCTGATTGGAGTCGCCTTCACTATCGATCCCATACTTCTGTCTTTCTGCCCCCAGTCTTCTCTATCTGCAAGCTAGCATATGCCCACATGTCAAAATCTAACTTTATCCAAATCACTCTCGCCCACTTTTTCGGCCTTTCATATGTCAAGCATTCTCCCTTCAAAATCAAACGAAAAAAAAATTTTTTTTTTCTTTAGGTCCTCGCCACTGAAATCTTAGGAAACTAGGTGGCAGGACCTGCCAGAGTAAACT
Organism: Mastigoproctus giganteus; assembly: GCF_048544385.1. Lineage (NCBI taxonomy): Eukaryota > Metazoa > Arthropoda > Arachnida > Uropygi > Thelyphonidae > Mastigoproctus > Mastigoproctus giganteus. The sequence continues at coordinate 135,703,589 of NC_143583.1, forward strand.
AACTATTGGGTACCTGGTCTGCCTCCACGGGGTGAAGTGCGGGCAACGTCGGGCCTCAGCAGAGGTCTGGCGGCTAAATGGCCAGCAGAACAATGGTACATGACATTACACACCCCAAGATCCACACACTCGCCATCCGCTGGGCGAACTGGGAAAGGTTCAGAGAGGTCTTAATGCCTGCTGCGGCCCAACACATGGAAACAACAAACCAGAATGGGGACCCAGACGAGAATCAAAAGAGGGTAACGGAAATAATACTTGCGGCGAGTGAAGCATCAATGAAGAGGAGAAATCCCAAACCGGGAGCAGTCCCGTGGTGGACTCACGAGATCCAGCAACACAGAAGGGAGACCATGAGAAGAAAATTCTTTCAACGGGCAAGACACACATGGCCTGCTGCTGCTGCTGAGGTCCAGATACTAAAGGAGCGCTATAGAGAAGCAAGAAACAGATATACGGATGCGATAAACAAGAGCAAACAAAGAGCCTGGGAAAACTTGGCAGGCATAACAGGAAATAATGAGCCATGGGGGGTAGTAGTTTATAGGATAATCACAAACAAACTCCCCAGGGGGGAAGTTATTTCTACCACATTGACACCACAGGGGAGCCAAACCACCACATGGCAACAGTCAATCACAAATATTCTGGGCACTATTTTCCCGGAGACTGCCATGCCTACTTCACCTGAACAGCATAGAATATGCCAAGAAAATGACATATACACCACTGACTCCTGTGAACCACCGTTCACGCTAGATGACATCAAATCCGTGGCAAATCACGTAAGAAATAATAAGTGCCCAGGCCTCGATTATCTCGAACCGGAAATTATCAAAAAAGTAACGGATCTGACCCCCGAACTCCTCTTAAATCTGTTTAATAACTGTTTGCATCAAGGCATCTTCCCAAGAAACTGGAAGACTGCGGGACTGAAGCTGATCCCAAAAACACCCACGAAGCCTCCACAACAGCCAACCACCTACAGATCGATAGCTTTGCTACCAGTGATCAGCAAACTATTTGAGAGAATGCTATATGCCCGAATTGACACACATTACAAGAGTGCTGAACTTCACATGTCTACCAAGTTCGGCTTTAAGCCCGAGTCTTCGACAGTAGAGATCTGCTGTGAAGACATGAAGACACTTAGACATCTGCTGTACGGTGTGGCCAGTTCCAACAGTAAATACTACCTAATCATCTCCATAGATTTTGCCGGGGCTTTCGACACCATTTGGTGGCCAAGTGTCCTGGCAAGGCTAAGGTGAGCCAACCTTCCCTGCAATTTGTAACGCACTATCAAGTCTTACCTTACCGACAGGAGTATTAGTGTCGTGGCACCCTATGGTAGGGTAAACCGCCGTGTCTGCAGGGGTTGCCCCTCAGGGTTCTGTCCCGGGGCCGCCATCCGCTGGGCGATGTTGTGGAACATTGTCTTGGATGAGTTCCTGGCCATGGACCTTGGTGACGTCCAAACCCAAGCTTTTGCCGACGACTTAATCTTGAAAATTGCTGCCGACAGTAGAACCCAGTTGGAGCAAACCATGCCATCAAGATACTACAGGACTGGACCACCTTACACTGCCTAAAAATCTCACCAACTAAGACATCCTCAATCTTACTGAAAGGCTCCCTTGACCTGCACAGGCCGCCTCAAATAAAGTTGAACAACACCACAATGAAATTCCAAAGCCAGCTTAAGTACCTGGGGGTGATATTAGATTGTAATCTTTCCTTCAAGCAGCATCTCACACATCTAAGAACAAAGATAAGGAAGTACTCTACACTGTTAGCACGTGTGGTCTCTCTCTCTCTCTCTCTCTCTCTCTCTCTCTCTCTCTCTCTCTCTCTCTCTCTCTCTCTCTCTCTCTCTCCATATAGCTAATAATAATAAAAATAATAATAAAACTATCCTGTTAACCATTACCAGAGCCTGCAGCACCACTAGCACTGTTGCCCTACAGGTCTTGGCCGGAGCCCTTCCCCTTGACCTGGACATCATACGTACTGGAATAGCCTATTATATAAACAAAGGAATGCCTTGCACCCACCTAGACTACACAGTGGATACAGTGCAACCAACAAGGCTGAAAAGAACAGGCTGCAGAAATACCTAAAAGAAACCTGGCAATACCGCTGGACAAACACAACAAAAGGGAATATCACCAAAAAGTTCATCCCGGATGTAGACAGAGTATACCCCATTCTTCCAACCTGGCTGCAACCCGGACTTTACATGACCTACCTCCTTACGGGTCACGGGGCTTTCAATGCAAAGCTTACAGCATTGGGAATAGTGGAGGATCCGTGGGCAAAATCCAGTTAAGGCTAAATATTCCTCTTGAGTCACATCTACTAGATACACAAGAGGAATATTTAGCCTTAACTGATTTTGCCCAGGGATTATTTACCAGGCGCCAAACACTAACCGCCATATACAGAAGACCTTAAAGGAATGAGACAAAACAAACCTGCAAATAGCAGCGAGATGACACAGAGGAGCCGACTATACAGACCTTGGACTGAGTACAAAATGCACTGGGAAAAGACAAGTGACAATATATTGTCTAACCATCAGAACAAAGGGACACTGCCCCAAGATCTTGCAGCATAGACCCACTACATAATGACAAAAGGTAGTGTGAGAACTAGCAAACATCACGGAAGGGATAAAACCCATAATGACAGCAGTTGACTTGATTATGACCCCAAGATAATGACCAGAAATTAGGACCCAGACCACATGCAGTCTGGAAGGATGACATCCCATATTTAATCCCCTATTAGTGTCCCACCTAGATGAGACTCAACGGCCAGCTTTTTAGGGCCTGCAAACTGATGGAGACGACATGCGGTGGCACTCTCCCGCCGGAACAGCCTATTGGCGACCCAAATCCGCACTTTCTTGAGCAGATCTTTCCAAACTCCTGGGGAGGAGAGGCTTTCCTCTCCTTGCCTCCCCAATTTTCTCACTCTGGTGGGGCACGGGCATGCCTCACTACCTGCAGGGGCCATCTACTCTGTCGGCCCTTTATTTCCAATTTCTTCCCCCCAGTCTTCATCCTCCCCCCAAACTTTTGTCTTCCACAGCGTTTAGCCCTACATTTCAAAATCAAAAGAGAACATCAAAATTCTTGCCCGAACCTATTTGGTTTTTAAAACTCACTTTCACCGCACAGCCCCACGTCGCATACTATTAATACTAACTTGTTAAGTATTACTAATATCAACCTCGATTTATTTATTTATTATTTTTTTTTATTTATTTATTATTATTTTTTTTTGATCCTGGCCACTGAAATCCCAGGAAAGTAAGTGGCAAGACCAGCCAGAGTACAAATATTGGTAACACCCGGCCGGCCTCCCTGCGGCGGGTATTGGTAACGTCCGGTCTCACTAGGGGCCCAGCGGCTAACAGGCCGGATGAACAATGGGCACAACAAACTACATAGTACATATCCCACACACTTTTAAATCTCTGGCTTGTCCGATACAGAGAACATACGCGGAGATGGGAGAAATCCCAGGTGCCGTCAGACCCCGAACATACCTAATACACGTTTAAATCTCTGGCCTTTACAGTGTACTGTACACCTAACAATGCAAACTACGTGGAGATGGGGGAAATCCCTGGTGCCGCTTGACCCTAGACAGACTTTACACTTTACCTAAATACTATTGCTGACCAGGTACACCCTTTCATGGCAATGGTCTTCCCCTCTGGCGGTGCCATCTTTCAGCAGGATAATGCGCCATGCCACACCGCCCGGAATGTTTGACACTGGTTCGCGCAACATGAGGAAGACTTCCAGGTATTGCCCTGGCCTCCAAATTCTGCAGACATCAATCCCATCGGGCATCTGTGGTTTGTGTTGGAACAGTAACTCCGATCTGTGGTGTTTCAACCACGGACCTCACAGGAGTGAAAGGATCTGCTGTTTATGTGTTGGTATCAGATACAAGACACATTTAGAAATCTTGTAGCGTCCATGCCTCGCCGGGTACGAGCTGTTTTGGCTGCACGTGGAGGACCAACATCATATTAGGTAGGTGGTTATAATGTTTTGACTCATCAGTGTATATAGCATCAGCCTAAAAAAAAAAAAAAAAAAACAATTTCACACATCCATTCCCTCTAAAAGTTTGTCCAGTTCCTCTTTGAATTTATTTAAGCTATCAACTTCCACAACGACAGATGGAAATTTGTTCCAGCAATATGTCTGGAAATATCCTATAGAAATATGTCTATTTGCATAGAATGAAATGTAAAAATAGATGTTGATTTTCATAGTGACGATGATGTTACTTGTGCTGAGTATATATTTGCATCTTTTGCCATAGACAATCATTCAGGCGTGTTGTTCAAAAATACATTTGGCACTAGAACAGCAAAAAAATACAGTTGTGGAATAACAAAAACAGCAGGCATTGTTAATGAATTTACATGGATAACGAAAGAAGAGGTAGTGATGGCTCGGAAAAATTTCCATTTTCAATTTCTATAGATGGCAGTAATCTAAGTTATTCCAAGCTATATCTCATTGTGGTGACCTTTTTGTAATATGTTCTTATATCAAAAAAAAAATAATAATAATAAAATAAATAAATAAAAATAAATCCGTCAAATTGAAAGCTACTTATTCCCAGTGCCCGAATTGGAAGGTAACTACAGGGTATTACAACGGGCATCTTCTGAAGAAGCTGAAAGCATGCGGAATTCCTTCAAATAATTGTCTAGCACTTAGTGTTAGCCCAGTAGTCAGGAGCGAGAGTGCATAGCACGCGTTCCATGAGTGGACCAGGGTTCAAGCCCGTGACTACTAAATACGGTAAATATTTGTATTGACGATTTATTGTAAACTCTACTGACTTGGTTGTCGTGCCGGAGTATAAACAGAAAATTTATTTATAAACTGGAATAGCATGGGTATTAAAAGAGGAAATTGAGATGTCCTTGTAATTTTATTATTGTGCCAAAAAGGGTTCTGCATTGCTTCTTGTGAAAGTGGAAATTTACTACTGTGTAGAAAGAAACGTTAAAAGGAAAGCCAGATTTAAACAATTACAACTAATGCATACCACTGAAGTGAAAAAAAAAAAAAAAATCTTGAAGCCTGTGTGTACACGCTGGCTGTCTTTGATTAAATGCGTAACTAGACTGGTAGAATATTGACAGCCGACCGGGCTAGCCGGGTGGGTAAAGTGCCTGCCTGGCCACCCAAAGGTCGCGGGTTCGAATCCCGCCTCGGGCTTGAATCAAAGTACTGCAAAAACCTTGGGAGGTGCATTATGGCCACAGAAGCCGATGCGCCAACAACTACCAAAAAAAAAAAAAAAAAAAAGAACATTGACAAGTCTTTAAAGAAGTAGTGAAAAAAAAAAACAAAAAACAACGAGAACTTTTCAGTTACCAAATTAAAAAGTACAACAAACGTTAACTAGTGAATGGCACTGACACATGCTTAAATCCAATTCACCATCCAAAAGTTTTGAAAGAAGATAAATTGATGAACTCAAGAAAAAAAACTTCTCAATTCCAAACTTCTAGTAAAAGCAGCTTTAAACAGGCCAAGCAAGTAAGTTGATAATTCTAGACATGTTAACATTACTTGAATAGAAAGTGTGTTAGCTTTTCTCTCTTCTGGCTTGAATGTTGCATTTGCTTTTCTTTTTAAATGTCATGCCAACGTTTGAAAAGCCGAACAAAACTCTTCAGTTAAACATACCTCACATCCGTGTTGAAGGATGTTATTTGCAAATTTATTACACCAGTTTTTAAAGCTTCTAATTCCATTTCGAAATTGATAATGGAAGACTGAACCAGAAGGATCTGACTTGGGCTTAGGCAGTTCTGCTACCAAGGTCGTTAATAATGGGCTACAGAGATTGCCAACCAGGCACCGCAGAGGTGACCTAATTGAAGTTTATAAGGCTCTGAGAGGGATTAGTTAAATGAATGAAAGTAGAACTTTCACTATTATAAAGAATCCCAGAACTAGGGGCCATAAATTCAAATTACAAGTATTGAGGTTTAGATTAGATTGTAGGAAGTTTTCTTTTAACCAGCGAGTCGCTGACTGAGTATGAGGAGGGAAGCATAAATTTGTATTTTCTTATTTATTTGGTGTTTTTTTTTTTTTGCCAGTGCAGAAAAAGCCTGTGGCTTCTTTGCACTATATGGCGAATACTATTACTAATAGTCTAAAAAAGACGAATCTTCTGCATAGTTTAGAAGTTCCCATTGAAAAATGTTCTTATAAATACTGAGGGGTAGAGTGACGTCATCGCTAGTATATGTTCAGTGTTTTAGTGCTCTTCAACAGTTCATTTATTTGTGCACTACTGGACTTAAAGTATTGTTCCATATTCTTTTTGGAAGGTGAGCTGATGTATGCTATTTTTTGGCTTGACTTTAGAGGGAGAAGCATGTATTTTGTGACTTTCGAAAATGCCATACAGTCGGCTCTGAACAACGTGATTCCAAGCAAAATGGCAGCTCCCATTCAAGTCGTGCCGTCGCTATTTTTAACATTACGAAATTTTTCATACCTGATTGTAATAACGTACTGTGATTCTTGTTAGAATTAGTTTCAATTTTGGAACCTAGGGAACACTAACCTTCTTTCCATATAGAAATTTTGCGAAGCAATGAAGACAAATCGGGTTTTCTTAGCATTGAATTTTTTGGATGTGATAATTCAGGCCCTCAACAAGCAGCCATAGCTTCCTCCTCGTTGCAAACAACTTGGTCACGTAACCCCGACCTAGTGTGCTGATTGGCTCCCGAACTGCCAGCCTTAGTTTTTTTTGGTAGTTGTTGGCGCATCGGCTTCTGTGGCCATAGTGCACCTCCCAAGGTTTTTGTAGTACTGTACTTTGATCACAGCCCGAGGCGGAATTCGAACCCGCGACCTTTGGGTTGCCAGGCAGGCACTTTACCCACCTGGCTAGCCCGGTCGGCGCCAGCCTTAGTATCGTAGTGGCAAGGTCCTTAGATTAATTAAAAGTCACTAATTTACATAAATTTACATATTGCCGTCGACAGTTATGTCACCTAACTTGTAATACTGTAACCTTGCATCATCATCAAGGAGCTGATTAATTATCCAATCAAGGAACCTGAATATGGGACAAAATGTCCTGCTCGACTGCCACCTTGTGGATTGGTTTTGAACTGCTAAACTTCCAAAATGATTAGAACATTTGAAACTGAACCCAACACCAGCCCATTCAGACTGGGCTGCTCTCCATCCAGGCATACCACTACACTGCCCTGTGACTGTAGATTTTCATCAATTCTTTCAGAACCAGTATTGAAGAATTGACCTCAACAAAGAGAGCTCCAGCTCACAGAGTGACGAGGAACAGGAACCTGAACTTGTGTTGGAGACAGGGTCTCCCCCCCCCAGAGAAGCAATCACCACCCAAGACCCCACTAAAAAGTGGGTACTTGTCAGAAGGGAAAAAGAAGACCAAAGAGGCCTGGGCTGCACTCTTTCAAACAGACCATCCTCATCATGGAGGAGAAGCCTCTCCTGGAAGAGAAACTGATCCAAGCCCCAGAGGAGTGATGACTGATGCATCACCCTCAGCATTCCTGACTAGAGGTCCACCACCATCTGCAACCATGCAGACAGGTGACACTATGCCACCAGCGACACCGACGGGACAAGCACAACTGGAAGCAAAAATACCCACCCAAGTGCTCCCTACCACTGCCCTTACAGTGGTAATTGCTACTGGGCTCAAGGCATCCACAAGGCTGGGGATACCAGTACCCACTGCAGATCTTGAAAAGGAATGGAGCACAGAACCAGTGTTGTTGCACCAGAAAATTACAAGGCTGCACAGAGTCCTTGTCACGTTTCTGAATGCAAGATGACGGGAACTATGTACAGGAACTCTGGTCCAGCCTATAAACTATGGCAACAGAGCTGCTGATTGAGAATGAAATGCTGAAACCAGTCAATGAGGAGCTCAAATCCAAGGCTGCAGTACTCGAAAAGGCCTTGGATGTAACTGCTCAGCTCCCAATTTACTCTGATACCCTTTGCACCTAAGATAGAACCACCCACACAACTCAGGCAGTCCTGGGATAAAATCATATGCAGGAGCTGTTCGAATTGGCACTCTCGCAAGCGACACAGGAGACTGATGCTGGACCAGCAACCAGATGTAGCATCCAAGAAGCGAAAGTATCTCCTGCTCCTGAGAGTCAAGGACCAATCCGAGCTCAAGACGAGTAGTGAAGTCAGGGAGCTAGTTCAGGGCACCTATAGCGGAATTTAAAACCCTGAAAGTAAAGTCAATACACCAGGTTAGGAACAAAGGAGTACTCCTGTAGACTGCTACCCCTGACAGTCTTGACAAAATCACTTCCAGCTGCTCTCTGTCGACTGCAGGAGTTGAGATAGCCCGACTGAAGAAATCGAACCCAACTATCCTGGTGTACAACACGTCCAAAGAACTTACGGATGAGTAGGTCCTCAGGACCTGTATGCTAAAAACCTGGCAGACCATGGATACTCATGGGAAGAAGCTAAAGCCCAGGTTCACCATCAAATCCAGCTCAATCTCCACATGACATAGATTCCTCGATCTACCCCCACGAATGCTAAAGTCCATCCACACCACAGATGTGATCTACCTGGGATGCAGAGCCCACAGATTCCATAAATTCACAATAGTCAGTTTTCAATAGTGAATAAATGTTTCCTATGCCTGGGATTTGGTCACACTTCCTAGAACTGCACCCACAACTGCCCATCGTGTGGACATTGTGCAAGAAGCGGGCATGTGCAGGCAGAGTGCCCCCACCTGGAGGATGAGCCCAATTTGTGAGGAATACCAACGCGCAACGGAACTTGTACAACAAAGGACCACGGATGAATGATCAAACACAGGATATGGCTAACGGTAACCCAACTAACAACAAAGCATTAGCCTTGCAAGTACCCAACAGCAGAACAACTAAAACTGATACAAATTAATGGGCAGAGATCGAGAGCAGTTGCGAATGAGATTCACCACACAGCAGAAGAGCACTCTGTTGACATGGTACTTCTACAAGAGCCCTATGTGGAAAATATGCAACCACTCCCAACCTCAAAAATAACTGGCTACCCACTCGAAACACGGGTGATACAACCGGTACCGATTGACCTCAAAACAGGTATATGGTCATGAACAGGAATCTGGATGTCGTCGTGGTGCAGGGCCTATGCAATCAACTGGCCATCTGTATTCGAATCACGTTCACAGCCTGCTCCTTCTACTTGATATCGCTGTACAGTCCCCCCTCAAGAGACATGAATGACATGCTAAATTACCTAGAGCATGCTCTGGATTTCCTCAGGGTACAGCAAATCCTAATAGCGGCGACATGAATGCCATATCCCCTACTTGGCACAGCCCAAATACAGATGGCCGAGGAAACCTCCTGGAGGGCTTTATTATAGCCCGCAATCTAACAATCCATAACCAGCCAAACAGATTAACTACCTACAGCAGCCCCTCTGGGATAACCAATATTAACATTACCGTCACGACTATATCACTTCCAGCTGCTCTCTGTGGGCTGCAGGAGTTGAGATAACCCCACAAAAGAAATCGAACCCAGCTATCCTCGTGTACGAAACATCCAAATAACTTACGGATGAGTAGGTCCTCCAGAACCTGTACGCTAAAAACTTATTACCTGGGAAGTTATTGACGATTGGACAGTTAGTGACCACTGGGTACTGTTTTATAACCTATAGATTGACCACCACAAAGAAGCGGAGGGTGTAGGCCAATGGACTTTGTCAGATTCTCTTTGAGGAACGTGCAACAGAAAACGTTTAATAGGCCCATCGTGGAGGACCTCCCTGAACCCCAACCAATTGCATATAGAGAGCAACATGCAGTGGAGCTGGACAGCACTTTGCAGAACACCATTATTAAGGCAGCCTACAAATCCGAGAGAAAGAAACGATTCCATCCAGCAACTACCAAATGGTGGACACATGAACTCACTCTGCTTAGGAGAGAAGTTCACACAGCTCGAAGGAGGTTCCAGCGACACAGATACTGGCCCTCACAGGAAATTGCATTACTTTATAGAACGTGCATCTCCACAAAAAATAGATACGTAAAAGAAATTGCAACATGGACAAATTTTGCCAAAGACACAAATGCGAGCAACCCATGGGGATTGGCCTATAAAATAAGGGACAAAACCTTTTCTCTGGAAATCCACTCCACAGTTCTGGATGGCACACATGAAACAAGTAACTGGACTAATTCAGCCAATGTAATTTTGGACAAACTTTTCCCACCTGATGATAGCCAGGTCTACATCCCTGAACACAGAGATTCAGCAGGCCAATAAGCGGTACATCCCACAGGATGAAACTGATCCCTATGCTCTGGACGAGCTAATAGTAGCACTCAAAAAGATTAATACTAAGAAATTCCCCGGTATTGATCTTATAGAGTACGAATTCATTCTCCGTTTTTGCAAAATCAGACCGCTTCACTTGCTACAGATGTTTAACAAATGCCTACAAGAAAGTACCTTTCCCGGAGTGTGGAAACTGGCACTTGTGCACCTCATCAAGAAGCCAAACAAACGACTGATGGACCCATGTGCGTTTAGGCCTATAGCCCTCCTAGCAAACTTGGGAAAGTCCTTGAGAGATTAATAGCACAGCAAATTACAATACTCTTCATAGAAAAAGATCTGATCTCACGTCACCAATATGGTTTCACCACTGGGAGGTCCTGCGAGGAGGCCCGCTTCGATCTTGTTCTCTACACTGAAAGCTCTGCAGCAAAATTCGAGCTAGCTGTCTTCGTGGATTTCCAGGGAGCCTTCGACACTGTCTGGTGGGACAGTGCCCTAGCATGGCTTCGCACAGCTGCCTGCTCACGCCAACTGTACAAGTTGATTCGTAGTTACTTCTTTGGTAGAGAGGTCCTCCTGCAATCCAAGTTCCAACAGGTCAAGAGAAGTATCAGTCAAGGGAGCCCCAGGGCTCTGTACTGGGGCCCCTTGTATGGAATATGGAACTGGCTCTCTTGACTTTCCCAAATACAAAAGTTATAGCTTTGCCAACGATGTTACAATTGTTGTTTCCAGCCACTCCCGAAGAGCCCTTGAAGTGAGAGCTAACCAGGTCCTAGCTGACATTCAATCCTGGGCAGTCAAAGGGAAACAAACTCACCATAAACCCAAAGAAGACCAAGATGATGTTGTTCAAAGGGAAACTGGACCTCAGGCGCCAGTCACAGGTAAAAATTGCGGCACGTAGCTCCCGATCATCACCCAGACTAAGGTCCTGGGCATCATTATTGACCACAAGCTTAGTTTCCAACCTCAACTGATTAATCTAAGCATCAAGATTAAAAAAAATTCTCTGCAGCTATAGTCAGAACTCCTAGAAGTGAATGGGGATTATCTAGACGATCCCTATCACTTTATTATAAAGGTGTTTTCCTTCCAATTTGTCATTATGCGGTTGGCGCCTGGTTTCACCAAGTGGGACTGGTAAAGATGAGGAACAAGCTCGGTTCAGTCCAGCGATCAATGTTGCTCGCCATCTACAGAGTGTGCAGGACAGTGTCTCCCCCCCCGTCCCTGCAAGTGCTGGCCAGTGTGCTGCCACTCGACCTCCATGTTGCCTATCGAGGCTTGAAATTCTGGATAAGGAAAAGCATTCCAACCGCGTTTCTCGGCATCACAACAAAACCCGAGTATGGATACCAAAACAGAAACTACCCGATGATACAATGAGGTGATAAAGCTGAGGCAGACACGCTGGGATGAGACCTCGCTTGGGGCAGCTACCAAACAGTTCCTACCGGATGTGACCTACACGGCGGCCAGAGCAGTCCAGAAATGGTTCTCCCCTGCATTGGGCTCCATCACACAGAACAGTGCTCCTGCGGTGCCAGAGAGAATTGGAAACACGTTCTCCTGGACTGCGCGATCTACACAGACTTGAGGACCAACCTGGTCAACAGCACACAACTAGCTCAAGACAACCTCCAGTGCTTGGTGTCAAACTTGGTCAATTTCAAGGCACTCCAGAGCTTTGCCAAACAAGCCTTTGCACAAAGACGAAGGAACATGAGAACAGCTCCAACGAGCCAGTAGCCACCTGAACATAAATTGGCACTGCTGGTGGCAAAGCCTCTTCCCCCTCCCCCTTTTTTTTCCTTCTTCGCGCTCTGCCTTGGTCGGGAGGCTTCCCCGAACAAGGCAGCTCAAACTCTCATTCTCTAAATCACGAAATGGAACGAATTTTTTTCCCCTCTTTCCCTCCTCCACTGGCGCCTCCAGACTGGGGCGCAGTCGGGGTGATGCACCCCTACTCCCATTCTCTACTTCCAATACGACATGGCCTCCCTGGGTAAATCCTTTCCCCAAGGTGGACGGGCGAGATAGTTTGTAGGGGAAGCCTTGCCTTCCCGCGGCTAGGGACGAGTACTTGGAAGCAGTCACCTAGGTGGCTATTGCTTCCAGGTAGCCAAAAGGCCAAAACATGACATTACACCTCAGCACGAACAGTTTTTCTTTCCTGTCACTTCCTCCCGTGCGGGATGGAAAACTTTTTCCCCCTCTCTTCCCTTTTCTCCCACCTGTCACGGGCCCCGCTCGTGACGCGTGGAGGACACTCTTTTCTCTTTTTTCATGACACACATATGGACTTACCTTGACAGAGTGTGTAAAAATGGAACAGAGCAATGCGGCGGAGATGAACACATGTTCTAGGAGCCGCCCATACACAAAAACACATATAAATACTTAGGTAGGCTCAAATTTCATAACTGGCAGTGCATCATTTTCATATTTGAAATTTTATGTGGCTGAAGCAAAAGATGTTTTGCAGCATCAGTTCTGTCAATTTCAGTATGAGAATCTACCAGATGGTATTATGAAAGAAGAAAGAACTGATGTGTAGTGATCCTTCGTTGAGGAACTGACAAGTGCCCTGAAAAATAACAAGTTAACCCAACTCATGCTCGGCATTTTAACAATTCCTCATAAAATGCTGAGTGAGAAAATATTGTCAGGTTAGAAAAACAAAAATTGAGTTCAAATCTCTTTCTGAAGCAGTTTTAAAAATGTTCATGTTTGTTTGTTTTTGTTTATTTGGTTTTTAGGAACTTTAGCAACTAAGGCCATATTGCTCCGGGAATATGCGGTGGTCATTCCCTGACCTTTCCGCATCCTCCGTATTTGGTGGTGACGGGCTCGAACCCCGGTCTAATCAAGAAGCGTATGCTACGCACTGCTGCCCCTTCCCACCTGGCTACGGAGGCGCCTAAAAAAAAAAAAAATTTTCCTGACATCCAAGTATAGACACTAGGGCCATTGTTATGGCTAAACATTTCTGAAGAGGGCAAAGTTTGCAACAGTATTTTTCCTCAAGCAATCAAAATCTGCTGATATCTGATAGAACATCCAAACAGAAATCCACAGGACAATGTTAGAAAAGCTAAGGTTTGAATGCATACTGTACTGATAAACAATTCTATGGCTGTATTTTAATATAATATGCATATTTTGTCAGTGAAATTTAATTTATAGTGCAGTGTGGACTTAAAGAATATCCTGCTGTCATCTTGTTTTTTAGAAGCATTTCTGCTTTTTCAAAAAAATAAAAAAAATAATAAAATAAATAAATAAACACCTCTTGTTTCCCTCCAGTTTACATATGCCTGATCTCCAGGCATTTGTAAACCCCTCCCAGTAGTAATTACAAATGCTGATACATCTCGAGTCAGTGAACATGAGTTTTAAAATTGAAAATACACTTTGCGACATTGAAATTGCAGCACCTAGAAGGAATGATCGGATGTGCATGCAAACCAGCAAGCAGATGAGTTGCGCCGAGATATAGAAATGATTAAAATACGGGATTAATCGAGAGGAAGCGTAGGGTGTTATGAAAACGATGTAGCGATCGTGGAGTTCAAAAAACATGTGTGACTCAGTTAAACTTCTGTCTAAGAAGAACCGACTTTAGAGTGAAAAGAGATTGTAAAGAATACCGAGACATCGCATTCAACACCAATATCTGCAACTCAGAGACTTCGATAGAGGACGGATTATGGGTCCTAGAGAAGCTGAACTTCGTTGTGTAGCGTAACGTGTGGACCGTGACAATACTACAGTATACAGGTGTTGACAACAGTTGCTATGGAAAGTATGAAAGGTACGGGAGCATGCAGGAGGAAGGGTTTACACCGCAATTTCAGCCACACTGGCTGCCATCTAACGAGCTGTGACATCAGCTGGCTGTCACCCCATCATCCGTCGAACCATTGCACGCTGATTGGCAGAAGGGGACCGCTGTACACTGAAAGCACAGAATTCATGGGGTTCCTGGGCAACGCGACGCTGTCGCCCTCTCTCTAGTTCACGAACCCACCGCTTGGCAGGTATATAGGTACACTGCATTCATGCAGACGGTAATTTAATGCCAGTATGGATAAACACTTGAGTTAATCGACTTTGAAAAGGGATTATAGTGGAAGCCTAAGGCATGGCTTACTCTACCGCGGAGGTGGTACTGAAATTGCACTATCCCCGTTCGACAGTATCAAGAGTGTATCGGGAATACGCCATTTGCGGAGTAATATCTCATCGCGGACAGCGCTGTGGGCGGAGAAAGGTGGTGGATAAACGTGGCTGTCGACGTCTGTCTCGCATTGTTTCAGCCAACCAGAGAGAAACAGCGGCACAAATCACCACCGACTTCAACTAGGGAAGAGCCAGAAACATCTCCACCAAGACCATCACGCGATCATTAGCCGCAATAGGTTATGGGAGCCGCCGACCCACCAGAGTCCCATTGTTAACACCACAACACAGGACTACGCCTCAACTGGGCAAAAGAACGTCTACACTGGACCTTGGATGATGGGAGACGGATTTCCTGGTACGATGAGTCTCGTTTCCAGTTATTTTGAGTGGACGGGAGGGTGCGCATCTGGTGGAAACTGTACGACACTATGCACCCGTAATGTCAACAAGGAACTGTTCAGGCAGGTGGATGGTTGGTAATGGTCTGGGGTGTGTTCAACTGGCACACGTTGGGACGTCTGGTACGTCTAGACGCATCTCTGAACGGTCCAGGTTACGTGTCCATCCTTGTAGACCATCTGCATCCCTTCGTGGTCATCGTGCACCCACAAGACAATGGATTCTTCCAGCAGGACAGTACGCCTCCCCACAGAGCTGTGGTGACTAGAACATGGTTCGAAGAGCATTCCGCCGATTTTACCACTGCGGAATGGCCTCCCCCTTCAAACGGACATGAACCCTGTGGAGTATCTTTGGGATGATGTGGAAAGGTCCGTTCTAGCTTTGGATCCTCCACCCAGGAATGCGACGGGATTATGGACAGTGGTGCAGCAAGCATGGATAGGATATACCTGTAGAACGCTTTCGTGAATTGGTGGACTCTGCCTCGCCGTGTGACTACCTTATCCGGGCGAAAGGTGGGCTTACCCGTTACTAGGTAGGTATCCCATCATTTCTGTCCACTCAGTGTACATACTGGCCATTGCGTCGATTACCAGATCTCCGGTTGGAGGGTGTAATCTCCCAGAAACCCTTGAGTTTTCGTCCAGCAAACCAACAAACCTACCAAAAATACATCAGTCACAGTCCTGCAGCTTGATATTTTAATGGGCTCATTTACATTTTGCATCATGGTAACAAATTGTGTCTGTAAATTGCGTAGTTTTATGGTCGGCTGGCCGGTGTTTCTGGATAAAAATAAAAAATAATAAATAAAATCCACACAACTTCGCCCGGGCCTGACTGCTTAGACCGCGGTAGAGTTAGTCGGACTTGGGAAATTAGTATTAGTAATGGACGCATGGTGCAAGGCTTATGCTGCACCAGCTAAAAAAAAAAAAAAAAAAAAAAACGAACAAAACAATGATAAAACAAATAAATAATAATTAATAAAAAAAGGAAATTAAACCTATCATCCTATGCGCTTCCCTGACCCGAAGGTACTATCCAGATGACTTTTGAATTTCCCCAAATTGTCAGCCTCTACCACCCATGTAGGCAACTTATTCCAGTAATTTATAACTCTGGCTAAAATAAAACTTCCTGCAGTCCAATCTAAACATTTCCCCCCTAACTTGAATTTATGTCCACTAGTTCTAGCATCATTTATAATCTTGAAAATTTCGTCCTCATTCATTTTACTGATGCCTCTCAGAGCCTTAAACACCTCAATCAAATCTCCTCTAAGGTGTCTAGTTTCCAACCTCTGCAACCCACATATTCGAGGTCTTTCTTCATAAGGAGACCCTTTTGCCGATCTCACCAGGCGAGTTACCCGTCTTTGCACCCTTTCAAGAAGCTCGATGTCTTTCTTTAGGTGCTGTCTCCATACTTGAACACAGTATTCCAACTGTGGTCTAACAAAAGCCTTATATAATGGGATTATCAAGTCCCTGTCTCTACCTGCAAAAGTTCGATAGATCATCGATAGGACACCATGGGCCTTCCTTGCAACCTATTTAGGGCGCCTCCGTAGCCAGGTGGGCAAAAGCAGCAGTGCGTAGCACACGCTTCTTGATTAGACCGGGTTCGAGCCCGTGACCACCAAATACGGAGGATGCAGAAAGGTCAGGGAATGACCACCGCATATCCCCCCCATAACCAATATGGCCTTAGTTGCTAATGCTCCTAAAAACCAAACAAACAAGCAACCTGTTTGCAATGCTCAGAGAATTTCATGTCTGACCGTATTGTAACACCCAAGTCCCTTTCCTCCATTACTGAGTTTAGTTGAACTCCACCAAGTGAATAAGTTATTTTGGGATTACTGTTTCCCAGGTGTAATACCTTACACTTTGTTAGATTAAAGCATAGCTGCCATTTTTCTGACCATTCCTGAAGTCTATCTAGGTCTCTCTGAAGAAGCTCAGCTTGAAAGTGATCATTAACCACTCTACCAATTTTAACATCATCTGCAAATTTAGACATCACGCTCTCTATCCCTTCATAAATGTTTATGAAAATTAAAAACAACAGTGGTCCTAATACTGATCCTTGGGGAACCCCACTTCTTACGTCAACCCAATCTCAGGAATAGACATTTATCACAACTCTCTGCCTCCTGTCCTGAAGCCATCCTGCTATCCATCTAAGGATTTTTCCAGTGATTCCAACCTGTTCCAGCTTATAAAGCAACCGCTCATGTGGGACTAAGTCAAAAGCTTTGCTGAAATCTAAATAAACAATGTCGAAATTATTCCCTAAATCCAGCTCGTAGGTGACCCTTTCGAAATAGCGATCCAGATTTGTTAAACATGATTTTCCCTTTACAAAACCATGCTGAGTATCCTTGAGAATTTCAATTCTATCCAAATGATCCTGAATTCCACCCTTGATCATTGCCTCTATGATTTTCCCTGCCACTGAAGTCAAACTGACAGGTCGATAATTTCCAACTTCACTTTTAGAGCCACCCTTATGTATGGGATATACATTGGCACTTTTCCAATCCAAGGGAATCTCCCCAGAGTCTAGTGATGCTCGCATAATTAGCCTCAATGCACTCACTTCCCGCCTCCCTTAAGATTATGGGGTATATTCCATCAACTCCAGGAGCCTTACTGGCCTGTAGGCTCGAAAGTTTTTTCATTAAATAATCTTGCGAAATTTCAATATCATTAATTACATCTTTTTCAACTTTGCTCCCACTGTTTCCCATTGCCACAAAAGGCTTTTCATTTGTAAATATCGATGCAAAATAACTGTTGAGTTCATCTGGAACGGCAGCTGGTGTATTCAATACTATCCCCTTTCCCTTACGTAAAGGTCTGATCTGGTTTGTCCTGCTCTTCTTGGCATTTATATATGTGAAGAATTCTTTATCCCCCTCTTTGCTCTGTTTGCTAGTGATTTCTCATAAACTGCCTTTGCCTGTGGAACCTTTTCTGTGGCTCTATTACACATCACCTTGTAGCTGTTATAGGCTTCAGTACTTTTTATTGCTCTGTAACCTTTCCATGCCACCTTTTTTCTGCTCAAGTAATGTGGCAACTTCACTATTCATCCAACTTGGAACCCTCCTAGTGGAGTATTTTTTTTAATGGTATATATACGCATTCAAGGCATCTGTGATTAATGTTTTAAATGTGTCATGTGTCATGTCTCATGTGTCACATCTTTTTAAATTATAACTGGCACTGAATCGTGCCATGATATTCCGACCATTTCGAGAGGACAACTTCGAAACGGCTTTTGAAGGCTGAATTTATTGGTGACGCTCTAGGAGACATCTAGATTAGGTTGTTAATAATCTTGCTGTCTCCACTCTGGCAGCTGTTACTGGAGGAAGTCGAGTTTGTGATGTATCATCACCAATGCGGAGAACACTGTCGATGCATCTTGATGTGTGTAAGGAAGTTTGTTCCATTAGCCTGGCCATTGATAATGATTAATGGCCAGGCTAATGAAACAAACTTATCTTCATAAAGAATTAAACCTCTAAAAACTTTATAGCTCACTTCACAAATATATATGTTATTACTCTTAATCCTTAAGTCCTAGGATGACCATTTCCATTCACAATATGCTAGCCCCACTTACTTTTCTGACAAAAAGGTCAACTATCCGTTTCGTCAACCACCACTTTTCCAATCTGTCTTAATTATTTGCTTTGAAGGTAGTAGTTGTGTCTATGTTCTCCGGAGACTTTTTAATCCGAAATCTTCTCTATCTCCACTGTCACAAAATCTCTTTTTCCAATTCTGTCAAATTCACTTGTACCTCCCTTCTACCGCTCTCCCAGCTCGACAAATTATTTGGAACTACTTTCTTTGAAAGCACTTTTTCCAACCTAACTTTCCAAATAGTAAAGTAATTTTCCTTGCTCATTTTAAAGTTCGCAGTTCTAGCTGGTTTTAATTTTCTAGCAGTACAGACCCAACTGATGAGATTGTGAGGTTTATTATTGCCCTTAAAAAAGTTGTTCATTTATCTACTAGAATACCAGACAGCCCTAATCATACGTCTACCTCTTCGTCTTTTCCTCGGTAAAATTCCTTCGAAGTACACATTTAATGCTAGTTGTCCTTTGGATATAATGCTTCCTCTGCATCTAAAAAAACTAGGCTTTTACTTTCACTCCCACTGTTATTTTCCTCCTGAACAGGCTTTTGACTCTGTACAAATCACAAATTCGCTACCATGGAATATTATTCTCACATATAGGTTGGTGCCCCAAGACCTTTCTTAAATTCACTGACTAATCAATAGAGGGCAGTCTGGTTAATTAACTATCTTCCACCTACAAACTCACTTCACTCCATGTCCCATTAGACGTTCAGTTTTTATAGATATTTCCATGAATTAGCATCTGTAATTCCGCCGCTTTCTTATAAACCAATCTGAATATGTACATCAAAGGAGCCAACATCCAATCGTAAACACACTAAATTAAATTTCTATTCTTTATTTACCCTTCAACTTCTATTCTTTGGCACTTGCTTCCACTTTAAGTAATTCGTGAAAATTACAATTTAGAAATTCAAGTCGAACGTCGTCAAGTATTTGCTGTTTTCTCAACCCACACACGGCACCATAGCTTCCAATAACTTTCTTATTTTGTGATGAAAAAAAAAAAAAAAAAAAAGAGGTTCACATCGATTCCGCTACTGCAAGAATAATTATGATAGTGTCTCTCGTGAGGTCACCGGCACCACCTGCTTTTCTAATGATATACCTTTAATGATTCCGTCCCGGCAAGAATTACCTTGCCGGGACGGAATCATTAAAAATCATTAGGCCTGTTGTGAACTAACACGTCACGGGCTATTTCATTTATCTATGACGGGAGATGTGCAGATATTGGAAGAACCATGGGGTTGTTTTATAAATTGGTAGGACAGTATAGTACATTCACATTGTTAAGTGGTGTACATCATGAGTGTGTTCAAAGGAAATCACCATTTAGATTTATGATGATAAATAGTTATGCATATATCAGAAATCGTAGTATATTCTTAACATATCCTCGCAAAGTAATTCGTATATTAAAAAAAAAAAAACAAACAATTAGCTTTAGTCGAATTACATTAAGATGATTTTATAAACGCAACATTTAATGTTGTATGTAAGAGTCACCTGAAATTATATCTTTCCTAAAATAATTGAATAAGTCAGATTTTAATATATGAGAAAAATAATACTCACTGTTTAATACGTATACTCTCAAATGTTTATTCTCTTCTACTCGTATTTCTTCCTCCCTCAATTTGCCACTTAAGTATAAAATTTTCTCTTTTCGTTCCATTAATAAACATGACTGAATAAATGCTTAAAACAAAGATGAATAGTCTTATGACTGGGGTTAGTGAACGAGAGCTATGCGGAACGCAGTAAAATGAATGAAAGTTACGTCCTTATTTTAAAAGGAAATAGAATGACGTAAACAAAGAACTATCGCTGCACGCTAGTAGCATCTTTCACATCACAAGCATCACGCCGTGGACGTTCAAATTCTTAAGTGCAGGGTAATCAACATGAAGACAGACTACGGAAAGCGTGAGGACAATCTGCTGTAACGTACTGCATAATGAAACATAATTATAATGCGTTTTCAAATGTGTTATAATTGTTTCATTATAATGCATCTTCAAATTCCAGGAAGAGCAGCTGGCAGGCTGCTCCTCTTGACAGCTTACAAACGCATATTGCAAAAAAAGGTTACAGTTCATATACTGTATTAGTATATTATTTAATCCAATTTTTATTCATTTTAGAGCAATTAAAGATAACTTAGAGCTCCCTTACGTAGTCATTGCAAACGATAAGAGAATAATTAGTTTACGTTGAATTACGTTGACATAGGAGGAAGTATTTGACAAAGGTGCGGCAGCAGGATATTCAATTAGCATTAAAAGCACATACACTGGTGTTAAAAGAAAGTGCATCACCTAGGAATTTCACATTGCTAACCCTTTATTGCAATGGTATGTTACATTAATGACTAGCATAACAAATAGAAATATAAACAAAAAGGTATTTATTAATAGGTAAGACAAAATTAAGTAATATTTGACGGGTTCTCTCAAAATATTCCAAAATGAGCATTTTTTTTTTTTTTTTTTTTATGAAAACCCCAAACACGAAAGGTATCAAAACCTATAGTACTTAGTACCGTGCATGGGTTGAAGAAGTATGGGGAGAGGGAGAGGGAGATGCCGGAAACTTTGCTCTAGAGACTAAACATGGGTTTCACCACTTTTGCAACCTTTATACAACAGTTTAGGTAAACACGACAATTATGGCTGAAATGTTATCAGAAGCCCTCAATTTGCTTCAGTTTTATCATTTTAAATGGAAAACAAAATGAAAAGTTCACCAGGTGCAAATTAATATTTAGTTCAACCGCCTCTGGCCCTGATGACAGCAGCACACCGTCGACGCATTGACAAGATCAATTTCTGAAGATAATCAACTGATAGTTCGTGGTTCCAAACACGAATTATGGCTTCCTGAAGTTCAAGAAGGGTTTTTGGTTTCTTTCTGGCACCTGCAGATTTCACACCATGCCAACAGTTCTCCATAAGATTCGGGTCCGGGCTGTTTCCTGGCCAGCTAAGAGTTGTAATGGACCGTTCTTCCAACCATTTTTTTCACCTGTAACAAATGTAAACCCATTACTGTCGAACTTCTAATGCAGAAATGAAGCTAAAGTAACTACAGAAGTGCCTACTTGCACTTTTCGCCCGATGACAAGGAGCAGAGTCGTCCTGACAGATGCAGTTATTTGGCAGGTTGAAATGGTCTCTAATGGTTGGCAGCAAGCTGCCCTCCAATTTAGCCAGGTATCCATTGGCATTTACGGAACCTTTTATAAACTGCAGGTGACCTACACCGCGATAGGAAATGCACCCTCACAATGGCGGATTACCCATTAAGGCAATGAGGCACGTGCCTAGGGGCCCCAGGCTTTGGGGCCCTCAAGCCAAGACATTTTCCTATAGTGTTCTAAAATAGATTAATGTTTTCAGTAAGCATCATAAAAATCTTGATTAATTTAAGCGAAAATTTAAGCAAAAAATTCAAAAGTACAAATTTTCATTTATTTGCCACCTAACGTTTATTTATTTATTTTTTTTATTATTATTATTTTTGGGGGGGGGCCCAAATATCCTTTATACGCCACTGCACCCCCATATAATTTAGCTGGTAGGGAATTTCACTGTAGACACCATACAGTCTGGATGGTATTCTTCACCACCTCTACGGCAAATCGTTTGTCTCCCATCAGAGCCATGCAAGTTGAATTTTTTTTCTCATCCAAGAAAATAACTGACTGCCACTGCTGGGGGATCAAATTGACATGCTCCTTACACCAAATTAATCGGGCCTTTTTCATACGAAGAAGCTTTACGGTTTTTAAGGCATGAGCGCTTCGAAACGCGGTTCTGTTTTGGCATAGAGAACTCGTTTGCATCCGGTTCCTTTTTTCCTATCAGCAGAACCAGTATTCTTGAGTTTGGAAAGAAATCTACTCATTGTTGACTGGTTACAACTCTATAAGCAATATGACGGGAAGAACATCCTTTCTCACGTAAGGCAACAATAGCACTCTTTCTTCGTGGCTTCAACTGCACGTAACTCGCCATCCTGACACAAGCAAGCAAGGAATGATTGCAACTCTTTGCAGAGCGTGCTTATATAGCTGAAAGTAACAGCTGATGCAATAAGACGTCGTCGCCTACGCGTGTCACTCTTATCTGATGCAATCTGTAAGAAATATTGCCATATTCTTAACGTTATTCGGACGACAAATACAATTTTAACGGGTGATGCACTTTCTTTGAAAGTGTATAGCTGTGAAAGAGAAGATGAATGGTTGAGGCACAGAGAGAGAGAGAGAGAGAGAGAGAGAGAGAGAGAGAGAGAGAGAGAGAGAGAGAGAGAGAGAGAGAGAGAGTTCAGGAAATAAAGAAACTGAAGGTATATTTTTTAATGCTGTTATTGGAACCCACACAATCATCAACCAAATAATCCTGGCTCTTATGTCAAGACAATTTGAAGTTTAAAAATTGAAGTGTCTTGCACCATATTGACAATTCGGTGTATTTAATGCGATTATGTGATGTAAGTGCTAAACCAAATATGGAAATCTTCGGCATGCCACATGCTAGACTTTCAGAATAACGGCACCTTCGTGGATTGAGGGGTGCCGTTATTTCGATTTTTTCCGTTGTATAGAAAGTTTTATTTTTAATATATTTAATGTAGAAATAATTAAGCTTAATAAGAAATAAAGAGATTAAGAATGCAATTTTATGAGCTGCACATAAAAAACATAAACATCCTTTAATATGTAAACATCAAAAGGAAAAAAAAAAAAAATTCTATTCTAGAATTTTTTTTTTTTAGGTGCCATTTCTGTCGCCTCTGTGTCAGCAGACTGTTTTTCTCCCGCAATGTCTAATTTTATAATTCCGTGTCTTATCTTAAATTTAGTAAAACCATCGATCAGCAAAAGCAATTGTTGTATCAATGCCCATTTTTTATTTAAAATCTTTTGCTTTCGCAATAATCATTGACCCTGATATACCTTTCGATTGTTTTAATAAAAACCACTCATGCAGCACTTATCTAAGTTTTATAATTTTGGCTTGCGTAAACTTTTTCTATCAGCTATCTTATTGTTAGGTTCTGAACATGCAGTAAATTCTAAAAGTTTGTGCTTTGAAGGTTTAATATCGTACAATGTTGATGATCCAATGTTATATTCTGCCATTAATACGCTCTTACTTACGGCCCGTTCTATTTTCTTTATTATATCAAGTTTGTCACAAAGCTTTAAACGTTGTTGTTCTTTTCTTCTATGCTTGAGGTTTATTAACTTTAGGAACCATAGTCAGGGGTTTTTAATTTAAAATAAATAGAAAACAGCGGTATAAATCATGATATGAATTGAATAATGAAGTTGCCAGATTACTTGAGCAGAAAACGACGGCATGGAAAAGTTACAGAGCAATAAAAAGTACTGAAGCCTATAACAGCTACAAAGTGATGTGTAATAGTGCCACAGAAAAGGTTAGGCTGGCAAATGCAGATTATGAAAAATCACTGGCAAAGAGTGGGGAAAAGGAATTCTTCACATATATAAATAAAAAGAAGAGAAGGACAAACCAGATTGAACCGTTATGTAATGGACGTGGGATAGTATTAGATACCCCAGCTGATGTTGCAGTTGAATTTTCAACAGTTACTTTGCATCTATACTTACAGAAGAAAAACCCTTTATGTCAAAGAGAAATTATGGGAGTGAAGTTGAAAAATATGTAATTAATGATATTGAAATTTCACGTGATTATTTAAGGAAAAACATTTTCGAGCCTACAGGACAATACGGCTCCTGGGGTTGATGGCATATACCCTATAATTTTAAGGGAGGCGGAAAGTGAACGCACTGAACCATTAAGACTAATTATGAGAGCATTACTGGATTCAGGAAAGATTCCTGAGACCAGTTGGATTGGAAAAGTGCCAATGTATCGCTAATACATAAAGGAGGTTCTAAGAGAGTAGTGGGAAATTACCGACCGGTAAGTCTAACTTCAGTAGTAGGGAAAATCATGGAGGCAATGATCAAGGATGGAATTCAGGATCATTTAGATAGAAATGGAATTCTGAAGAATACTCAGCATGATTTTGTAAAGGAAAAATCATGTTTAACTAATCGGGTTAGCTATTTTGACAGGGATGCTCATGAACTAGTTTTAAGGAATAATTTCGATATTCTTTATTTGGATTTCAGCAAAGCATCTGACTCAGTCCCACATGAGCGGTTACTTTATAAGCTGGCACAGGTTGGAATCACAGGGAAAATCCTTAGATGGATAGCCGGATGGCTTCAGGGCAGGAGGCAGAGGATTGTGATAAATGTTTATTCCTCAGATTGGGTTGATATAAGAAGTGGGGTTCCCCAAGGATCAGTATTAGGACCACTGTTGTTTTTAATTTTCATAAACGACATTTATGAAGGGATAGAGGGCGTGATGCGTAAATTTGCAGATGATGTAAAGATTGGAAGAGTATTAATGATCACCGCCAAGCAGAGCTTCTTCAGAGTGACCTAGATAGACTTCTGGGATGGTCAGAAAAATGGCATCTGTGCTTTAATCCAGCAAAGTGTTAAGGTATTACACCTGGGGAACAGTAACCCCAAAATAACTTATACGTTTGGTGGGGATTTGAACCAAAGCCAGTAGTGCAGGAAAGGGACTTCGGTGTTAGGACATAGTCAGACATGAAGTTCTCCGAGCATTGTAGACAGGTTGCAAGGAAGGCCCATGGTGTCCTATCGATGATTTATCGAATATTTGCTAGTAGAGATAAGGACGTCATAATCCCATTATATAAGGCTATCGTTAGACCACACTGGGAATACTGTGTTCAAGGATGGACATCGCACCTAAATAAAGTCTTTGAGTTTCTTGAAAGGGTACAAAGACGGGTAACTCGCCTGGTGAGATCGGCAACAGGGCGTTTATATGAGGAAAGCCTTCGAATATATGGGTTGCTGAGCTTGGAAACTAGGAACCTTAGAGGAGACTTGATTGAGGTGTTTAGGCTCTGAGAGGCATAAGTAAAATGAATGTGGATGAAATTTTACGGTTATAAATGATTCTAGAACTAGGGGACATAAATTAAAGTTACGGGAGAAGATGTTTAGACAGGATTGCAGGAAATTTTATTTTAGCAAGCGAATTATAAATTACTGGAATAAATTGCCTACATGGGTTGTAGAGGCAGACAATCATCATCAGCCATTTTCAATCCGCTGCAGGATGAAGGCCTCTCCAGTTCATGTTTTGTGCAATGGCCATCCATTTACTACCCACAAACTCATGAATTTCATCTATCCATCTCCGCCGTTGTCTTCCAGGTTTTCTTCTAGCTCCTCTTGGGTACCAATCTGTTATTTTCTTAGTCCATCTGTCATCGAGCTATGTCCTGCCCAAGACCATTTTAGTTCTTTAGTTCTTTAGTTTTGATAAGAATGTCCTTTACCTGAGTTTGCTGCCTAATCCACGTGTTTCTCTTCTTATCTAACAGTCTGATTCCCAATATAATTCGTTCCATTCTTCGCTGTGTAGTTCTCAGCTTCTCTTCCATTCTTTTGGTGAGTGCCCAAGTTTCACTTCCATAAGTCATGGTGGGGAGTATACATTGGTTCATTCTTTTACGTTTCAGTCAAACTGGGATATTGCTCTTCAGTATGTGGCTATATTTCCTGAATTCTATCCATCCAAAATTTATTCTTCTCTTGACTTCCAGCCATTTATCATTATTACAGCTAATAGCTTGTCCCAGATTAGTATATGACTCCACCTTTTCAATTACTGCTCCTTCAATCATTATGTCCCTTTCTGTGGCATACTTGTTCATCATTACTTTTGTTTTAGCCATATTCATCTTTAGTCCAAAATCCTTACTAATGTGCATAACTGATTAAGATTTTCCTCTAATTCTTTGGGATCGTCGCTTATGACCACAATGCCATCTGCAAATCGTAAATGGTTTAGGTACTCTCCATTCATATTGACTCCTTTCTGCGACCAGTCTAATATTCTGAAAGCTTCCTCAAGGGCAGCAGTAAACAGCTTCGGAGATATTGTGTCTCTTTGTCAAACTCCTTTCTCGATTTTAAATTTGCTACTGTCTTTGTCTAGTCTAACAAAGGAGGTAGCATTCTCATATATTTTCTTCAAAATCATAATATATGGGGTATCTATGTCTTGTCTTTCCAGTGCCCCAAACATTGCCTTATGCTGGATAGAGTCAAATGCCTTTTCATAATCCACAAATGCCAGGCATAATGGTGTTTTATATTCATTTGCTTTCTCCATTAGCTGTGATATGACGTGAAGGTGATCCATAGTTGAGAATCCTGTCCTAAAGCCAGCTTGCTCTTACGGTTGATTCTCATCAAGTATTCTTTCTAATCTGTTAGTAATGACCCTTGTGAACAACTTGTAGAAGTGGGATAACAAGCTAATTGGTCTATAATTTCCAATTTATTTACTTTCTTATGCAGCAAAACTATGATTGCATTATTCCACTGCTTACCTTTTCTAATGCATTTTGTGAAGAGCCTTGCCAGTTTTTGTGTTATGTCTCTTCCTCCCAATTTTAACAACTCTACAGTAACTTCATCTTCCCCCCGGGAAGATGAAGAATAGTCCAAGATTTTCAAAATCGTAATGTGACTGATTACCTTAGAGGCATTGCATACAACTTCGAGTTTTAAACAATAATAATGTGCATTTATTCTATGATTGATTACCTTTACCTTTGATTGATTGATTGATTCATTCTATTAAAACAAAATAAATTAGAATTAATAAAAAAATTTGGTGTATTATTTACATTTCTATAGCCTATTCATTCTACTGGGGGCGAAATGTGTCGGAGGCGAAATGCGAGGGGAAACTTTTCCGGAAGCCATTAGAAAGAGGATCTCTGAGCCTCTTTCTAATGGCTTTGCATAACTCAGTATACTCAATTTTCTCCCTGTCAGTGTTTTTCTTGCTCTTCATTTGTCGTCTTCGGTTCATCATGACAAGTGTTTCTTGACTAATTTTTTCTTCTTTGGATTTCTTTTTCCCTATAGGTTTCTTGAGCTTTACCTTTCAGAAAGTTATAATATTCCTCGTCGATATCTTGGTCCTGAGCAGTCTGCAGAAGCTCAAACTTGTTCTTAAGTTCCAGTACATACTGTTCTTTCTCGTCTTCTGTTATCTCAAAGACCTTCGTATTATTTACTGGAGTCAGTTTTTGTCTTTCCTTTCCTACATGTATATCAAGTGTGCATCTTACCATTCTGTGATCACTTCCAACATTTACCTTATTCAGGACGGTAACATCATTCACAATATATCTTCTGTTAGTGAGGATAAAGTAGATTTCATTAGTAGTTAATTCATTTGGACTCTTCCATGTCCACTTTCTGTTCACCGTTTTCTTCAAAAAAAAAAAGTGTTCATTACCGACAATCCTTGAGATTCTGCAAATTCCACAAGTCTTTCATTTCTTTCACTAATTCCAAAATTTCCTATAGTTCCCCTTTCTGCGCTGTTTTGTCTTTTTCTAACCTTAGCATTGAAGTCCCCCATAATAATAGTGTAGTGGGTTTTCTGCTCATCTAGAAGACTCTCAATTTCGGTGTACATTTCTTCAACCTCTTCATCATCATGGCTCGATGTTGGTGCATAAATCATTATAACCTTTAGCTTGTTCCTCTTAGAAATCTTGAGTATTAGTCTTGACACCCTTGGTGATGTACTTTTGAGGCAGACAGTTTGGGGAAATTCAAAGGTCAGCTGGATTCAAAGGTCACCTACGGAAGGAGGGAAACATAGGTTGTGTTTCCTTTTGTTTTATTATTATATATATTTTTAATTTTCTTTCTTATTATTTTATTCCTTTTTTTTTTTTTTTTTTTTTTTTTTTGGCTGGTGCAGCATAAGCCATGAGCTTTTTTGCACCATGTGGCTATTGCTAATACTAATATCATTACGGAACTCACTTTCAAAACGGCGAACATAAACAAATACAGTAATCATCCGATCTCAATGTGCTGTTAGCTCAAATGTTCCGTTATTTGGGTTGCCGTTATTTCTACTGTCATTTCCATTAGTTTCACAATCAGGACTTTTTTCTTAGAAGTTGATACCCTAAAAAATTCCTCTAGATGGGGTGACGATTGTGTAGCAAGAATTTATTCACAGTGGATTTAAATTACTGTATTTTCTAATTTTGGAAAATACATGTGGAAGGTTGGTTTAGGAATAAAGACATTTAATTTTTTTTGTTATATTTAATTTATATATATTCTCCTTTTTACTTTATGCTATTTTCTTTATCAATTCTTCGTCTTCTGCTGTCCTGTCTCCTGGAAATGATTGTGTGTGTGTGTGTGTGTGTGTGTGTGTGTGTGTGTGTGTGTGTGTGTGTGTGTGTGTGTGTGTGTGTGTGTGTGTGTGTGTGTGTACGCGCTGTTGTCGGCTTGCTAGCACGGAGGTTCTTTTGAATGATTCCAAACTCGCTTTGGACATTCATTGCGTGACTGTTAAGGTTGGCCAGGGTACATGCGTAGTTGTGGCCTACCTCCCCGTGGTGTAGACGGACACTGGGAAGGCTTTCCAGGTGATCGCCTGCCTGGTGACAAAACGGCCAGAAACAACTAAACAACACACACACACACACTGCACAAACATAATATTACATATTTCTGGCCTGTTACAGTGCTCTGTAATCATCACAGTGCACAAAGGCGGAGTTGAACTTTCGTTCAGGTGCCGTCCTACATAAGATACTATACATGT
This sequence comes from Mastigoproctus giganteus, assembly GCF_048544385.1. Classification (NCBI taxonomy): domain Eukaryota; kingdom Metazoa; phylum Arthropoda; class Arachnida; order Uropygi; family Thelyphonidae; genus Mastigoproctus; species Mastigoproctus giganteus. The sequence goes on from NC_143583.1 coordinate 135,732,974, forward strand.
CTACATTCCTATTTAACTCTGCCCGGTAGCACAGCGGTATCATCACCGTCCGGCCTCTCCACACACACTGAGTGGAAAAGGTCCGGGTTCGAATCCCGTCGATGACGCAAAGAACTTTTTTTTTTTTTTTCCACTTTGTCCGTGGCTGAGTTAGTTGGTCTCAGGCGAATAGATAGCAAGGTTTTTTCTCCCAGAAACTGGGGTTTTTTCGTCCAACAAAACAGGCAAATCGACACGCAATTTACAGATACAAATACGGGTTTATGTAATGAATTACGAGTGACTCTAATATAATAATAATTTGAAACCTTTAACTTACTGAACAAATGTAGATCAAGAAAGGATATATTGTGCTTGCGGCTATCGCTGATCTGTACCGCCGCCACGAGCGTCGTAGCTGTATTTGTCCGTAGGCTGTCGTTACTTGTGGAACTGTTTTTATATTTTAAAAACACACCACGGTAAGAATCTTCGCATGTATTTATCACCAGAGCTGGGAAGCAGTTAAATAATATTAAATACTTTTTATCCTCAGTATCTTGTATTTAAAATGAAAGATAATTTTGAAAAATATTTGGTATTTTTTAGAATAAAAAAAAAAGTTGGAGTTGAGTTACGGATTTTTCTTTTAGATAAAGAGAAAGGTTACAAATGGGCCGATTTTTTTTGTGACGAGAAGTCGTTGTTGTAGTGTGTTACTTCGCAAACATTTTCGAAAAAGTGAACACCCTTAATCTATCTTTCCGAGGTAAAGCCGATGTTTTAAGGATGTGTGAGAAGGTAACCGCTTTTAGAAAAACTCGCACCCTGGAGAGAGCAGTTTGAAAAAGGACGTTTGGAAATGCTTCCATCGTTAAGTAATTTTTCTTATATCACTAATAAGAACAACTATAAACTCAGTATACTGGAAACCAATGTGCTGCGGGAAATTCACGAACTACAGGTCAGCCCATGCCCCTTGTCATCTAAACAGCACGGCACGCGCTCCACTCTCTCGAGCTTGGAATTCCAGCTCAGAGGAAGCCAGGAACATAGAGTAAAAGCTGACCTCCCAATTGTGAATGCCCAGCCCGTGTGTTAGACAGGTGCTTACTACAAGCGCATGAATTTGCAACTCGCCCGAGGCCCTCGTCCCCTCGCGACAGTGACAGTGTACCTACTGCTTATATACCGTATTACCCGGGCGTCTCAGACCACATTTCTAAGATCCTGCGTGAGTACCGTATGAAATGCCTACAACTTCCTGGCAGGAGTCTACGATCTCTGGTCTCGAGATTAAAAAACGCCCATCCCTTCCCTATCTTACGCAGCGGTATTGTATACCGGATTACTTGCCACGATTGTGCCAGCTGCTATTAGCATTAGTAGAGGCATATGATGCACGAAAGCAAGCTTATTCAGCATCAGCCAAAAAAAAACAACCACTACTCCCATTTCACCCCTTCGTTCGTTCGAAATACCTGTCCAGCTGAGCCTTAAATTTGTTTAGGCTATCAACTTCAACAACAAGCAATGGGAGTCTATTCCACAAACCAACTGCCCGCTGGCTAAAGGCAAATTTCCGCACATCTATCCGACATCCGTAATTCCTCAATTTGAATTTATGCCCTCTCAGGTGATTATTCTGAGCAAGAGGAAGAATCCCATCGGCATTGAGCATGCTCTGCCATTCAAAGCCTTATACACCTCTATCAGATCACCTCGCCGATGCCTAGTCTCCAGGCTCTGTAATTTGCAAAACTTAAGCCTTTCTTCGTAAGAGCAACCCTTTGTTCCATTCACTAATCTTGTTGCCCTTCTCTGTACTCGTTCCAGCAGCTCTGCATCCTTCTTGAAATGAGGCCTCCAGACCTGTATACGGTACTCAAAGTGTGGCCTGACCAATGCCTTATACAAGGGAATAATCACATCCCTGTCCCTGCTAGAAAAATTCCTGTATATCATTGACAAGACACCATGAGCTACTCTTGCAGCTCGTCTGCACTGCTCAGAGAACTTCATATCTGCCTGCACAATTACCCCCAGGTCCTTTTCATTTTCTACCACTGTCAGCGTAGTACCACAGAGTTGATACGTTGCTCTGGGGTTACTGTTTCCCATATGTAGTACTTTACATTTGTCAATGTTAAACTTCATTTGCCACCTCTCAGCCCATCTGCTCAACCTTTCCAGATCCTGTTGCAGCAGCATAGTATCAGTAGTGTCCTTAACGACCCTGCCAACCTTGGTATCGTCTGCAAACTTGGACATTAAGCCTGATACACCATCATCAATATCATTTATAAATACAGAAAACAACAATGGACCCAACACTGAACCCTGAGGAACTCCACTAATAACATTAGTCCACGTTGAGCAGTGTCCATTGATTACCACTCTCTGTCTTCTGCCACTCAACCATCCCTTTATCCATAGCAGCAATTTGCCTCCAATGCCACACTTCTCCAATTTGTGCAGCAGTCTTCCATACGCTACAGTATCAAAAGCCTTCCTAAGATCCAAATATATAATATCAAAGTTATTCCCTGCATCCAGTTCTTTTGTGACTACATCATAGTATCCAATCAAATTGGTCAGACAAGACCTGCCCTTAACAAAACCATGCTGTGTCTGAGCTATAACTGAATTCTTGTCCAGATGATCCTGCAGTGCTTCTTTAACCAGTGCCTCCATTAATTTTCCTGGAAGCGAAGTTAAACTAACAGGTCTATAATTACTTGTGTCAGCCTTTGATCCTCCTTTGTGAATTGGGGTTACATTTGCACAACTCCAGTCCATAGGTACCTCCCTGAGTCCAAAGAAGCTCTCATAATTATGGCTAAGGGTTTGCTTACTTCCTTTGCTGCCTCCTTTAATATAACTGGATAGATCCCATCCACCCCGGGTGCCTTTTTTTATGTTTATCCTCAACAATTTCTCCTCCACTTTCCTCTCAGTTATTAGAAAATCATCTAGCTCACTGCCAATGTTTACTTCACCTACGACATTCCACTTCCTGAATAACTCCTCATGTGTGAATGTAGATGCAAAATACTCGTTTAGATTGTTAGCCACCTGAGCTGGATCCTCAACTGTTGAACCATCAACATCCAGTGGACCAATCTGATTCATCCCTTTCCTTCTTGAGTTTAAATAGGTAAAGAACTCTTTTCTGTTTTTCTTTGCATCCTTTGCCAAGGATTTCTCATAATCTGCCTTTGCCTGCCTAATCTCCTTTGTGACTTGGTTACAGACCAACTTATATCTATCATAGGCTTCCATGTCACCCATTAATTTGTATGTATCCCATGCATTTTTCTTCTCTGCCATATGTCTCATTAGTTCATCTGACAACCATTTAGGCCTGAACCTCGAACAATATTTCTTGGTTGGTATGTAAAGCCTGGTAGCTTCCAAGATTAGTTCCTTGAATGCTTCCCATTTTGAATTTGCTGTTGGTAACATCATCAGTTGGTCCCACTGTATAGAATTTAAATACTGTCTCAGACCATCATAGTCGCCTTTACGAAAGCAAAAACCCTTCCCTTTACCTCTGATGGTAGTTACCTCCTTGAGTAAATCCCACTTCAGCACACTGTGATCACTGCCACCCAGTGGTTCCTTTATCTGCAGATTCCTAATGCATGAAGAATCACTACTGATAATCCGATCAAGAGTATTACTCCCTCTAGTTGCCTGCCGAACATGCTGGTGTAGAAAACAATCATCCAATAAACCCACAAAAGCCTTGCTAGTGTGTGAGTGACCAACCCACAAATTCCAGTCAATATCTGGGAAATTAAAATCCCCCATTATAAGACTCTCTGATTTACTGGCCCATTCTATTTCCCTGTACAGTATCTTATTATACTCATCAGAGTCATTAGGCCTATAGCACACTCCTACTCTCAATTTTGATTTACCTATGCTTATGTCACACCAAACTGACTCGACACTGCCCTGTCCATCAATGTCGACTGGCTTCACTTCCTTGGATTTTATGTGTTTTTTAACTAATAGCATAACCCCTCCTGTCCTGTCTATCCTTTCTATACACATTGTACTCCACAAATTCCAGTTCTGCATTCCTTATATCTGTGTGACACCACGTCTCTGATATCCCAACAATATCTGCCTTTGATGTTTTGAGCAATACCTCAAATTCATCAAATTTATTTACTAAACTCCTAGCATTGGTGTACACGCAAGTATACAAAGGGTACTAGGAAAGTTTTGCAATATGACGCAACAATGAATCACAGGAAGCTGCTTGTTGCTGCATGTTGAGACATGTTCATACGTGCATAGCAGCCGCCGCGCCAAGTCGATGGGCTCAGTTATTCATTAGTAGTGAGAGTGTAAAGTGCTTGCGATGGCATCGTGGTCACGAAATGAGATAAGGACAGTTTTGCGGTATAATTTCGTGCGTGGTTTAACCATAGACCAGTGCTTAGAAGAAATGACTCTTGCACTAGATGATGATTGTCCACATCGTACAACGATATTCAGGTGGTATAGAGAATTCCAAAGGGGAAATTTCACTCTGGAGGATTCTGAGAGGCCGGGAAGGCCACGAACGTCAGTTACGGAGGAAAACGTTACTGCTGTGAGGAAAATGCTTGACGAAAACAGGCGAATGACCTACCAACAGATAGAGGATACTTTGGGCCTAAATGCACCAGCAATTCGTTCGATTCTGCAAGATCATTTGCACGTGAAGAAACTTTGTTCTCTCTGGGTTCCGCATCAACTGACTGAAGAGCAGATGACACGACGTGTGACTTGGTGCCGGGAGATGTTAAAAAAGTTTGATAAGGGACAATCTCGGTATGTGAACAACATCGTGACAGGTGACGAGACTTGGCTGTACTATTACGATCTGCCGACCAAGGCTCAAAACAAAGTTTGGGTCTTTGATGATGACGACACACCCGTAATTGTCAGAAAATCCCGATCTGTAAAGAAGAAAATGATAGCTGTATTTTTCAAATCGAGTGGAATTGTGGAACGTGTCGTTTTGGACATGCAGAAGACAGTCACAGCTAAGTGGTATACTGAACAATGCCTGCCTAAAGTCATTGGATCTATGAAGAACCTGCGGCCAAAGTCAAGAATGGACACCTGGTACCTCCATCACGAAAATGCTCCAGCTCACCGCGCCAAAGCCTGCACCGAATATTTGACCACGACAGGACTGAAACTTCTCGAGCACCCTCCCTACAGGCCAGACCTTGCTCCCTGCGACTTTGCACTGTTCCCGCATGTGAAAATGAAGCTAAAAGGGAGGCGGTTTTCCAGTGATGAGGACCTTCTACGGGCTTGGGACAACGAGTGTGCTTTACTCCCTAGTGAAACTTGGCAGAACTGGTTTAAAGATTGGTTTCGGAGGATGGAGAGGTGTATTGAATGTAGAGGAAATTACTTTGAAAAAATTAAATAAACAAAGCTGTATTGCAAAACTTTCCTAGTACCCTTTGTACATGCACCTGTTTCTATTCTTAGCTACCCTAACACAACCCATGTGTTTACTTGTACCGCAATGACTTCCAGCAGTCTCTGAAATATCCTGCATCTTGTTTTTCAGGCTTCTGCTCATTCCAATAGAAGCAGTGCAAGAATCTCTTTCACCTCTGCCAGTGGCTACTGTCAATCTATTGGTCTTTGTCTCCCCCCAAGCTAGCAGTTTTCCGACCCACCTAACACTGCCTCGATAGCATCAGCAAATATTCTTGCACCCTTTCTATTTAAGTGTATCCCATCCCTGTAGAAGAAATCTCTCCTGTTAACAAGTACAGTCCAGGCTGAAAAAAAATTCTACCCCTTGAGCCTTGCACAATCTTTCCAGGGCCGAATTGATCGACAAGGCTCTCATCATATGCTCCCTCCTATCGTGTCTGGGCAGAATTGCAGACACTTTCAAATTCAACCCTACTTCACGGCTTTTTTTTCAACAGTGACCTGTACTTGTTAAGTAATTCCGCTGGTCTCTTACTCAAGCTTTCTGGAGCTTTCCACTACATAGTAGTGGAAAGCTCCAGACGTCTTCAGGACCGCCTCCGGAACATGACAGATCCATCCGCCTGGGTGCCTCTGAACACACTGCAATCGCAGAACATTTTTGGATAACTCATCATGATCCCAACCCCAGGCGCGATAGTGAGGTGATCGACCAATCTCGACACTACTATTACCGCCTGTAGTTAGAGTCCCTGAATATATCAAGCTGTCACAAAGTTTTAAATCGCAGTAGAGGTACAAGACTACACCCAATTTTGGAGTCAGTAGTATTGAAATACGACAAACGCTGGCAGCAATCCCATATGCGCGCCGCGCACCAACAACAATCGCCTGATATGGCCTAGTGAATGACTGATCACTCGCGCTCATGTACGCGCTGTCCCAGTCATTTGATCACGTACAGCATATTTAGTATTATTTATTCCATTTCTAACGAGTTATGTCATGTTTGCATTTCTGTATTACTTGCTGAAGAAGGAGTTCGTTACTGCGAAAGCTACTTGTCGTATTAAAACTTATTAAATTTAGTTAGTTACTGCTCCCACTGGCTTTGCTGTATTTTCTTCTTCTAAAAACAACTATACTTGGGCACTTACAAAAATTGAAACCGAATTTTCAAATTTCTTTGGAAATATGTCAAACGAAGAATATCAATGGGTTTTGAGTCTATTTGTTTAAACCGTAAAGATTCAACACCTGCCGATCACTGCCCAAGAAGAAGAAGAAATCTTTATTGTACAGTAACGATACAATAATGTGCCCGCCACAGCCAGGAGCTTGACAATTTTATAGGGTGATATAAAACTATGTACAGTATAACAAAAAGATAACATAACATGAAATTAACTTAAAAACGTGGCATTAACCGTTCTATAGATATGAGTATATACATAGTTGTGAGGCAGACAGTACAACAAGGCACATATTTCAGAATATTCACAGAAGTCAGAATATTTCACATGCGTGCATTAAGTTGTTCGGTATACGGTTTCTCATTTTCTTGTGAAATAGTTCGTCGGTGTACCTGCGACGTGCCGTTCTGCGCCTCATACAGATAGCAGGTAGAGATATCGGTTTGAGTCGACATCAGGGGCCAAACAAAAGCGGAACAAGTTTGGCCAACGAGCGCCTGTAATTGCGATCCGAAGGGAATTTCTGGAGGTCTACTCCAATCATTAGCAGGGCTTGTATTGTAGGAAGTACTTGACCGGGTAGAAATCTGTCGCTGATCTTCAGCCTGTTCCGCTGTAGCTGAAGAAGAGGGGTGGCTCTTAGGGAAGGTAGGGGAACATGCCACTGACATATATCCCAGAAGTCAAGGGAGTTGATCTTGCCAACCAGCATTTTGACTGTGGTCACAGTTCTCCTCATGCCGATTATTTGAGGCAGCCGTGGAATTTGAAGTTGGTCGGCCATGCTGGTGGTCCGCTGTTGAGGGGGAAAGTCGATGTCTGCGGGTTGCCCACTTCAGTATCCAGTATTCGCTGGCGAGGATGGGCTTCGTGAGAGAAGGTACCGCGGAGGTCCATATTTCAGAGGCATATAGAAAGGTAGGATACATAACGGTTTGCAGATAACTGATTGTAGTTCTTGCGTCTGTGTTGTGACGAAGATGTTGATCGGCCAATCCAGCGCATTCGGCTGATCTTGCGTAGAACACATTCGATGTGACAGTTGAGCCTAAGGTTTGGGTCGAAGGTTACACCGAGATCTTTGTGTTTAGTTACACTTGGAATAATTGCACCCTCCAGTGAGGGTTGTATGAATGTGGGACACTTCTTCAGAGAGAAAAGCATAATAACGGATTTTTAGGGGTTCAGTTTAAGACCGAAATGGTTGAGATGGCTAGAGAAAGCTGTGATCTTATTACAGATTTCCAATGTGATCACTCCCCTGTCGGCGGATGGTGGTATTTCGGTTAGGAACTTTATATCGTCGGCGTAGGTAATTCATCTCTGTTATACACAAACGGAATAAGGAGGACGGTAAAAAGTAGCCCCGATAAAACGCCACCTTGCGGCACACCTGTATTAATGGATCGGGTATAGGAGAGGTTGCGATGAGTGAAGTACACTGTTATATTCCAGAGGAGTGAGTGCAGAAAAGAGAAAACGTCACCTTTTATCCGGAAGAAATTGGTTAGGAGATTCAGAAGGGCTGTGATGTTGAGGCTATCAAAAGTAGCTTCGATATCGGCATAAACAACCGCCATTTCTGATCTGGCCTCAAATGCATTTAGAATTGCCGTTTGGACTGCCAGAAGGTAGGAGACAGTTGATCTATTAGGGAGAACATAATGAAGTTGCTTTGGTGGTTGTGGAAGAAGATGGCGTGTTATATGCGGAAGAAGGACTGCTGATTGACATTACGGAAGATGGAAATTTACGAGCTGAATTTCACAAAAAAACCCGTTTCATAATTTCTGGATGGGTTTGAAAATGAGTATCCTGATTTGGTAAACAGAGCGAGCGATGCAATCCTTCCATTTGATATATATGTGAGGTGACTTTCTCTGCAATGACTATTATTAAAACCACGTTTAGAAATAAACTGAACTTGGAACAAGAGCTTGGGGGGAGCTGTGTTCCAAAATATGAAACCAAGATACACAACAATAATGAAAAATATTCAAGTACATTGTTCCCACTAAAGAATGCTGTTGATTTGATTAATAGCACTTTGTACTTTAATTTCAATTTCGTTTGTTTTGTATTTTTGCATCGAATTAGATTGTGATATTTTCAAATTATATGTGATTCTAGATATAATGCATACCATGTAAATTATTTATAAATAAAACAAATAGTATTACATTACATTTACTACACTTGTTACAATAACGATTTCATACCATTTTGTACTTGAACTTCAATTTAATTTTGTTTTGTATTTTTTTTTTATTTGTGATCTTAGATAATGGCCACTTCCATGTAAATGATTTATAAATAAAAAAATATATATTGAACTTATATATTTAATTTTTTATTCCACGCTAGTCCTTTTAAGTAAAATAAGGGTGCACGACCAAAAACGTTTGGAGACCACTGATGTAGATAACTGGAATAGTTACCCGAAAAGGAAAATGATTTTTTTTTTTTTTTTTTTTTTTTTTTAGAAAATCAAGAAAACTTTCTTGCATCATTTGCCTATTCTAATACAACTAAGATTTCCCACCGAGTTTTTCACGTTGTGACCAATTAGTTAATCTCCACTCGGAGTAGCATGGTTTTCCTCCAGGGAATTAGAGTCTGTCATCCAGAAGAACAGTCAAACTGAGCAAAAGAATATACAGTACAGAATTTATAGCCATATATACACCCTACTGACATCTAAATGGTCTTAGCTGCCTCCGCCGAAACGCTAAGCAACCAATCGATCCACTAATTATTATTCAGTGGTGTTAAGAAATCAATTTTGCTAATTTGCATGAAGATCACACGAGAATGCTCGAGATATATCCATGTGGTCACAAATTCTCTATTCATTTATTATAGTTTTCTGAAAAGAAACATTTCTCAGTGTCTTTTAGACAAAAAATGAAAATAACAATAAAAGTTAAACACACTAAAGCACTTTTTCAGAATAGAGGCCACTTTGGATGTCATTATTTTTGGGCTTGACGGAAACAACGTAATTAACGCCAACTAAAGGAGGGAAAGGGGACGACGAAGTTTCGACTTGCGAATGGTATCCCTACGTCAGAACTTGTTTGCACGTAACCTCAAATGAACAGAAAACTGCAATAACAGATGTACAGTTATAAATTACATAAAACAAGATTTTGCTAAGCTACACGCAGCAAACTTGCAGACTAATTACGTCACTGCGCTCAGCTTTATATATGGGAATTGGTTACCTTGACATCCTTGAAATGAGTAGAGACTTTACCAATATATTGAGGATTATCCAATTATGTACTTTAAGAAATATGTTAGGTAATATTACGTAAGGTTTACGATATATTGTCACATGCAATGGCGAGAAAGTTGCAAGTAAAGACTTAAATTCAGTTTATATTATCATCAAGAGAAGCACGTTAATATACGTTTAAAACGGTTTGTGATGCTATGTTAAATACCACAGGTTTCTTTAAATTTTTCAGAAAAAAAAAAAAAAAAAACAGCTTCTTAACACAAATACTTTTTTTAAACCTGCTCTTCCAATGGATGGAAGACAAGCTTTTTTGCACACAGAAAAGTTTCCATTTAAATAACACGTTTTGAAAATTGTTTGTTTAAATAAATTTAAAATAAGATTAAGATGACTATCAGAAATATAGCGAATTATTGCAGTATTAAAATATTTAATTTTTAAGCTATCATTTTTCATTCTATGTATTATAAATGAAAAGTATGAATGACGGTTCAAAGCAGCACTGAGTTGCTAGTAATCATTGAATCCACATCTGCCACACTATGCAGGTGTGGATTCAATAATTTAACGAAGTCCAGTTGTGCGGAGGAATGAGTAAAGGGTTTTTAAATTGCTTTTATTTATGAAACTGCCAGGTAATTTAAGAACAGCTGTAATAAGATCACACAAACAACCATGTAGAAACAACCATGGAGGAACTTAAGGGATTTTTTCACACGGTCTCAGAGTTACTTTTTCTGACAGAATCTCAGTTATCGGTTGATTCAACCACCGCTCATCTCAATTACCCAAATTATTCGCTGTATGATTCCTTTCGCTTCAAAGGTGGTGACTTGTGCATATGTCCTTTCCAATATTACCTGTCAGAGACTTGGTAATTTGAAATCTCCTCTTTTCGATCTTCCTGGCTTAAAATCTCTCTACCTCTTTCTGTCAAATTCATCTGTTTTCTCTATCATTCTCCCAACTCCACTAATCAATTGGAACTCTTTGCAACTTAACTTTCTCCAGTCCAACTTTCCTAACAGTGAGGCAATTTTCTTTGGTGATTTTAATGTTCGCAACTTCAACTCGCTTCCGTTTTCTGGTCACACTGACCCAGCTGGTCGTGATACTGAGACTTTTGCAATTACTAATGACTGCACAGATTGTTCATTTACCTACAAGAATGCCGAACAATTCTAACCATACAGCCAATACCCTTGATATTTTTCTCACAAACAACCCTTCTAAGTACACGGTTGAGGGGAGTGGTCCTTTAGGCACCTCAGATTACAACTTGGTGATTGTTGCTTCTCCAATGGAGCCTTTATCTCATGGCTATTCCCAACCTCGTATTGTTTGGCATTACAAGAATGCAAAATGGGATGACCTGCGAGATTTCTTTTCTTCTTTTCCTTGGTCGGATTACTGTTTCAAAACTAATGATGTCAACGTTTGCTCAGATCGTGTAAGTGAAATTATTCTTGTATGAATGGAATCCTTTATTCCACACTCCACCTTAAAATCTTTTCCTTTATCTAAACTTTGGTTTTCCAATAAATGTGCTAAGGCTGTTCAAGAAAAGAATGTTGCATAACGTAATTGGCTTGTTTCCAATTCTTCAGTTTCATTTTCTGCCTACACCAGAGCTCGCAACAATTGTAAAGCAGTTATTAATCAGTCCAAACTAGATTTTGAACAGGCTAAGAGTAGCAAACTTGTTTCTTGCCCTAATGGTAGCCGAGCATTCTGGTCTCTTGGCAAAGCTATTGGCCGCAACTTTTGCCCATCACTGTCAAAACCAGATGGTTCTATTGTCACTTCAGCCAAGGATAAAGCTGACCTGCTAGCATCCCATTTTTCATTCAACATTATTGCAGTATTAGTGATCTAGGTAGACACCTCCCACCATTTCCAGCAAGGTCCATTCAATGCCTCCTGTTGTCTTCCGTCATAAGGATTTTGATGCTATGAAAGTTCCAGGTCCTGATGATATTTCTCCACTTGTTCTCAAAACTTGTGCTCCTGAACTTACTCCTGTTCTTTGCCGTTGCCTTTTTTCACTTTCTTCTTCCAAAAGGTGTTTTTTCTTCAGCTTGGAAATTTGCTCATATCCAGCCAGTTCTTAAAAAGGGTGACAAATGCCTCCCATCCAACCATCGTCCCATTGCAATTACTTCTACTCTTTCTAAAATAATGGAGAAATCAATTAACTGCCAACTCTTAGAAACTATCTAGAAACTTTCCGTCTGATCAACGATCGCCAGTATGGATTCCGTCAGTGTCGATCCACAGGTGATATTCTGGCTTATGTTACCCATTTATGGATGAATTCAATGCAAACGTTCGGTGAAACACAAGCAGTTGCTCTTGACATCTCAAAGGCTTTCGATCGTGTTTGACATAAAGGTCTTCTAAACAAGCTTCCATCTTATGGTTTGCCAACTGATTTTTGTAATTGGTTATCCAGTTTTCACTCTGACCGCTGACTGAGGGTGATGGTAGATGGCTCTCTGTCTTCTAACTTCTCCACTAATGCTGGTGTTACCCAAGGTTCGGTTCTTTCCCCCACTCTTTTCCTCTTGTATATTAATGACCTTCTTCCATTGACTGGAAATCCTATCCACAGTTTTGCAGATGATAGCAACACTGCATTCCGCTTTTCATTTTGAGAAACCTTGCCCTGCTCAATCAGCTTCAACTTCTCGAATATCCGCTACCAATTCCTTAAATTTCAATCTCCAGGTAATTCTCCAGTGGGACAGAAACAACTTAGTTGACTTCAAATCTTCTAAAACTCAGTCCCGTGTTATATCTCGCAAAAAGGATTCTTCTGCTCTTATGCTTATCTTTGGTGACATTCCGATTTCTACGCAAAATGATATATCTCTTTTGGGGATTATCCTGACTTCTAATCCCTCTTGGCACAAGCACATTACAAATATTTCTTCCTCAGAATCTAAAAAACTAGGCTTTCTCTTTCGCTCTCGGCGTTACTTTTCTTCCAGACAGCTGTTCACTCTGTATAAATCGCAAATCCGACCTACCATGGAATATTGTTCCCACATCTAGGGCGGTGCCCCCAAAACCTCTCTCAGGCTTCTAGATTCCATTCAGAAGAGAGCAGTTAGGTTAATTAACGACTCCTCTCTAACAGAATCTTTCCACTCATTGTCTCATAGACGCACTGTTTCTGCTGCATGCCTCTTCTACAGATACTTCCATGGGCACTGTTCTTCTGAATTGGCTTCTATAATTCCCGCTCTCTCTTTCCAAACAGTCCGAACACGTGCCGCCACCAGCCAACATCCATTTACTGTCCAACTTCAAACTCACAGAATCAACTTTACATCTTCCTCGTTTATTCATTGAACTGCCGTTTTCTGGAAATACGTTTACGTATTTTCTGATTTAATTCTGATACGTTTACGTATAATTTAATTCTGATTTAATTCTAATATGTGCGTATTATCTTGTTTGCATAGTAGTATCTCCTGTGTTTCGCTCACTTTTTTTTCCAGAAGGAGATAGCAAAGTTCATATTATGCGTGCTATAACGCAATTACCGTTTTCATCGACATTAGCTACAGTGCTTATATGATTTTGTTGAACAATATTTTATGTTGTACTAATACAAAACAATAAATAGCACAGCAAAAGCGTATTTTTTCTAAAATTAAACTGAAATTCTAATTAAGAATTAATTAGAAAAGTAAAGTAATTTCAAAACTTTCAGGAATATAAAAGCTTAATTTTAGTGACAACGTGTAAACATACGGATTTTTAAACGTCTAATGTTTATTTCTTGGTTAACTTGTAAACAAAAAAAAAAAAAAAAAACACCAACTTAAATCTTAGTCGAAATTAATCTATCATCCTACATCCAGTAAATTTAGGAGTATTTTCTGTTACTACTCTTTCAATAGCCATTTTCCTAAAGATGGACAAGGTGGCCCTGAAAAATGCTAAGTGAAACAGAACATACTCCCGTGTTTCATCCACTTTTACTTTTTTTTTCTGGGCCAACTTGCAATTGCAGTTCGTAGATATAACATTACAAAGAAAAGTACGAAAAGATTACCTCAGCTCCCATGTAGGAATTCACGCACTCTAAGTTTCTTTCCCTGATGGCGTCGTTAGAAGCTGAAAATGTAAAAATAGTTTAATAAATAGTAAAACACTTTTAATTAGAATTAACAGTGTCAAGAAATGATAAACAAAATCAAAGTTTCCAAATGTTGGTTTTTTTAGTTTAAATGATAAAAAAGTGTATTACGCCACGCATCCTTAAAAAGATGCGTGGCATAAAACACTAGCCGCAACATGAAGGCAGGTTGTATGAGTAGAGTGGCTACGAAAGAACAAGGACCAGATGTCCGTGACCAATGTGTAAATTCGGTTGAAGCCTGGATCGGATCGGCATCAACTGTCGCTCATCACCACATGCGATACTTTGTCTACCCACATTGCTTTTTTTTTTTTTTTTTTTTTTTTGGTAGTTGTTGGCGCATAGGCTTCTGTGGCCATAATGCACCTCCCAAGGTTTTTGCAGTACTTTGATCCAAGCCCGAGGCGAGAATCGAACCCGCGACCTTTGGGTTGCCAGGCAGGTACTTTACCCACCCGGCTAGCCCGGTCGGCTACCCACATTGCATAAGATTTCATGAACCCAGAAGTCAATACATGTTGAGCTCTTCGCAAAGATCTGCAAAATAACTACAGTCCGAAATACTGATGACATCGCAAATTTGTGGCTTGCCTACGATTATGCCCACTGAACTTCCAAACACAGGAAATTACGACACAATTACGAACTAATTGCCAATCTATCAATACGAGGATCATTCTCGTCTCCGGAACTATCAGAATAACCGAAAAATCACAATACAGGCCCCCCACTGCAGGGTGGAACGCCAAATTTATCGTGGATATCCGCAGGGTTCTGTGCTTGGTTCACTTTTTTGGAATTACGTCCTCGACGAGTTTCTTTGCTTGGACCTTGGAAACGTCCATTTGCAGGCCTATGCGGATGATCTCACTTTGATCCTCGCCGCCAACTCCAGGGCTCAGATGGAGAACCTCGCTAACAGAGCTCTAGCAACCCTCCTGATGTGGGCTGAGAAGCACAAATTAACCATCTCTCCGACCAAAAGCCAGTCCATATTATTAAAAGGCTATCTAACTCCAAAGCCACCACAAATAAAAATTTATGACAGGAGATCAGGCTGAAAACTGAGTTAAAATTCCTAGACGTCATCCTGGATTCTATCATTTGTCCCTCATCTCAACAACATCCATGCAAAAATAAAAAAGTATACAGCAATGGTCGCCAGGGTCACTCGCCGGGACTGGGAACTGAGAAGGCGCATCCTTACGCTCTTCTACAAGGCAGTCTTGATTCCGGTCATCACATACGCCTCAGGTGCCTGGTACCGTAAATCCTCAACAGCAGTGAGTCGGAGAAGACTGGACATAATCCAAAGATCGATCCTTTTGACCATAACATGTGCCTATAACAAGGTGTCAACTCATGCGCTTAAGGTGATTGCAGGGACTCTACCCCTAGACCTAAAAGTTGCCTGTGTGGGTATGCTCTACCATCTGAACCGTGGAACCAGCACTACATTCATCAACTTTACCACAGATCCTGCCAATAACCGATCCATAGAGAAAAGGAGACTACAAACCCATCAGACAACAATGCTGGACCGACTCCACAAAGGGAAAAATTACACGAAAGTTCCTGCCAAGTGTACAAACTACATATACACAGTATCCGACCTGGTTCCCCTCAGGCTTATATACGACCTACCTCCTCACAGGGAACAGAGCAATCCACTGCAAACTAAATCTACTGGGAATTACTGATAAACCAAGGTGTGCGTGGGCTTCCTGGAGTCCTGGCACCATCTTATGTACAAGTGCGAGTTGTACGAAGATCTCCGTAGTCTACCTGTCACCCGACTTCATTTTATACCTACAAATCAGGAGCATTTCCTACTGGAGGATGAAATCACCTACAGAGCCTTTTCTGACTTTGCCCAAAAGATGTTTACCAAACGCTGGACACTTCCTCCACCTGCCGATCTTAACCGACTGGACCCGCCTTTGATATAACCTCAAGCCCTGGTCAACCTGCTGCAAGAAAATCACACACCCTGGAAGATCCAGGCTGTAACAACAAAGTGCAAACCAACCAATCACTACGTCTGCGTCACCACAAAGAACAGGACATCAGTCCCAGGAGTGACCCCAAAACCGGACCAGACTCACTGAACGGACCCTCTACATTTTAAGTGACAATTGGAAGGGACATGTGTCCCAAGTGCGACCAGACTCAGGCCGTAACTAGGACAAATTGGAAGATGGGACACCGTTCCCATGAGTGACATTTCTTAGACTGGACTGGACTCACCGAACGGGAGCTCCTAAGAAGACTAGTCACAGCTCTGCTGTTCAAGGCCATCTTGGCTCTCAGAATCATGCTCCCTTGCATGGTCCTTTCTTCCTCTTTCTTATTAGCGGGGGGGGAGCTGACGGTCTCTTTGTCTCCTCCCACCGCTGATCTCTCCTTCCCTCGGGTGGGCATGGGCCTGCCGCACTGACATCTTGGGGTCGCCTTCTCTATTGACCCCATATTTCTGTCTGTTTCCCCCCTGTCTTCAGTCTCCCTCCCTGCTGTCTCTTAAAAATTTTCATGAGTGGCGTTCAAACCAATCCCTAGTAAGTAATTATACCCCATACTCAAAAATTTAATCAACACAATTTTTAATTACCTCAGCTAACCCTATTTCTTCTCCCCTCTTTTTTTTTTTTTTTTTTCTTTTTCTTCTAGGTCCTTGCCACTGAAATCTCAGGAAATTAGGTGACAGGACCTGCCAGAGTAAATAACTATAATACTGGTGTACCTGGTCTGCCTCTACGTGGCAGAGTATGGACAACGTTGGGTCCCATTAGGGGCCCAACGGCTAAATGACCAGAGGAACAACGGTACACGACACTACATATATACAAAATCCACTTTTAAACCTCTGGCATTGACAGTGTTCTGTTTCACAGAACACTGTCACTGCCAGATTGTATACTACGCGGAGATGGGGGAAACACCTGGTGCCGTTTGACACTAAACACACTCTACTCCCTTGTTGGAAGATGAGAACTCTCTTGTGAATAGACTTCTGAGGAGCTTTGAGACTACCTGTGAAACTGTAGTAGTTCTCCAGGGGGCACATGAGATGATTAATCTGTACTGAGCCAAAGGCAACTTTCAGATGCAGGATCCTGAAGGGTTTTCAAATTTAGAGCCTGCAGATATATTATTGGTGATCGTTGTGACAGTGCAGAGGGTGCTGGGAAAGGATCTGATTGGCGACCGCTTTGAAAATGCACTTTTCTTGGTATTTGAGAAAAGGCGAGGAAATAGAAATTGGCCTGTGGTCGCCCGTTTATTTATAAAAATTTATTTCCTTTTGATTTTCTTTAATTTCCTTTATTTATTTATTTATGATTTCTTTAAAATATTTGTTGTTGTTGTTGACTTTCACTCTACTGAAGTCACGGGCGGACACAAATCGCAACTCTGACTGCAATTATCTGAAAATTATAAATTCTAGGGTGTGTAAAGCGGTAAGTTAGTAAAGCATGAAGACAACACAAAATTTACTATAAATAAACTTTTAATAAGCATTATATAACAAAATTTACATAACTAACAATTTTTATGAGACTTATATAAAACAAATTTTACATATATGCATACAAATTTCAAATTTACACATATAGGAACTATGATACAAGACAATTCACCATCTCACACACATCAACTATTTTCACATTTTCCTCATATGTATACATAATTTACGTTGATTAATACAACCCTTACTTTCCTTTTTCCTTAGAGGTAAACTCTCACACACAATTTATAAATTCCAACTATTGTTTGGAAAAGGTGTTTCTCTTCCTTTACATCAGTTGTCTCTTACTGCAAATCACCAGTGTCTATCATCTATCTATCTATCAAATCAATCACGATTTTCATCTATCTATCAAATCAATTACGATTTTTATTACTTGCATCAGTAGTACTTATTACAAATAACTTTTTTTATATCAAATCACCTATCTCCCAACACATATCAAATCAATTACTTTTTCCATCCCCTTAACATCAGTAATACTTATTACAAAATCACTTATTTCTATCTTAGTTACTCCCCCCTTCTAATACAGGGCAGGGTTCCCCTTTCTCTCAAGGTCTCTGAATAAAATAATTTTTTTTTCTTCCCCTCACAGATTAACACATTACTAGAATCTTATCTGGTAACACATTGTCTAGACTCTAGAATAATAATATACTTTACCACACCACATGCTCATCCTACTACGCCTATGATTTATTATATTATTAATACCCTTTTTTTTTTCTTGATCTATTTAGTACTCTTACATCTTTTCATGATTATTGACTTTATCTATATCTAACCCAACTTAATAACTTAATTGCATATTACACAAGGAGATTTCCTTTGAAAGAAACTATCAAACAATTTCTCAGAGAGTTTAGCTTATGAGTCTGAGTTCGGGGTTCCATAAAAACTGGAACACACGTTCTGAAATGGTGCTGCTACTTCAATTCTTTGGAAGATTTGAAACGGATGTAAGAAGACCGCCGAAGGAGAGATAGACCGCCAAATCTTGACGGTCTATCTCTCCTTCTGGGGCTCTTGGACTGGACACTTCTCGTGTAGGTTTCTCGACTCGCATATCTGCATACCTGGCTCACTCTCGACGTGACCGGCCCCTAGACGCAAGTGTAGATTCTCATACGACATAACCTCAGAAATACAGCATGTGATTTCGTTGCTAGGCACGCCGATCAACCGACTGAGGGCCAACTCTCTACCTTTACTTTTCGTTTCTCACTCGTCCGAACTTCCCAAAACTTTTTGGAAACTCTCCACGCTCTTTCCATAACTCTTTTTTCTTTTCTCTCAATATTTCCAAATTCTGAACTTTTACTCAAAAAAAAAAAAAAAACACCTCTCCATGTCCTCACCTCCTCACTCTTTTTTTTTTCTTTCTTTCTTTCTTTTTGACGTGAATACGTCTTTAAATTCGGCCGGGTATAGGGGGGGTCTCTACGAAAACTCTAGCGACCAAAAAAATGGCAAGATTTGTCGCGCTTATATCTCGTAAACTATAAATGATAATCTAATGATTTAAAATTTGTTGGATAGAGGGTTTATGTCCGTGTCTAAAATAGTGGGTAGTGGGGGTGTGCAGCAGTGAGAGGTAGCGCTTGCGCGTGAACACTGAAAATGGCGACGCCGCGCGGCGTTTGGGCAGTGTAACTTTGGATTGCGAAGAGATAGGACATTGAAATTGGTGTCGATTTGTGGAGAATAACAGGATCTACAATATTATTTAGCAATAATAACCAATAAAATAAAATTTGTAAAGTTATAAGCCGATAAGTGTGCTGAGTTGAAAAAATTTTCATAACGTCAAAAAAATTGCAAAGGAAATATGAACAGAAAATGTAAGAAACGTATATCATTGGAAAGAAAAATTCAAAAGTTCAACGTGAGTTTAACTTGAAGTACATTTCTACATCACTCACTACTCTGGGCAACACTTGTATAGCTTCAACCTTTGTAAGAAACATCGATGTAAATACCATGCCATATGTATCTTACTTCTCCTATCATCGGCCTTTGATAAATAAAATTATACTTCACTAGAGAATATTCATTTACATCTTCCTCTTCCTCTAATAACACAAAGACGGATTCACGCCTTAAACGATTGCGTCCCGTACATAACCCACCCCAATTTTTTATTCTTCATATCTCTACCACGATTTGCCAACTCCAAACGCCAAATTCCAAATCCCCACTCCCACATCTCTAACAACTGAACTTTCTCACTTTTTTATCCTCACTTCTGACACATCCGAATCCCTTTTCCTCAGCAGTTTGAACCTCCTCCTCCCACAGGTCTCTGAACTAATCCCAATACTCTGCTAATTTCTTACTCTTTCCTATTTGTTAAAAAAATATTTGTGGTAATTTTTTTATCTCTCGCTCGTGAACAAACCAAACCCTATCTTGTAATTTTCTTGTTTTCCTGTTATTTAGCATCTCCGCATTATAACCCTTTCATGTAGGAGTTCATGCTAGGAGTTTAGTAAATAAAAAATCCTTTCATGCTAGGAGTTTAGTAAATAAATTTGATGAATTTGAGGTATTGCTCAAAACATCAAAGGCAGATATTGTTGGGATATCAGAGACGTGGTGTCACACAGATATAAGGGATGCAGAACTGCAATTTGGGGAGTACAACGTCTACAGAAAGGATAGAAAGGGGGGAGGGGTTATGCTATTAGTTAAGAAACACATAAAAACCAAGGAAGTGAAGCCAGTCGACATCGCTGGACAGTGCAGTGTTGAGTCAGTTTGGTGTGACATAAGCATTGGGAAATCAAAATTGAGAGTAGGAGTGTGCTATAGGCCTAATGACTCTGATGAGTATAATAAGGAACTGTACAGGGAAATAGAGTGGGCCAGTAAATCAGAGAGTCTTATAATGGGAGATTTTAATTTCCCAGATATTGACTGGAATTTGGGGGCTGGTTACTCACGCACTAGCACAGCTTTTGTGGATTTATTGGATGATTGTTTTCTACATCAGCATGTTCGGGAGGCAACTAGAGGGAGTAATACTCTTGATTTGATTATCAGCAGTGATTCTTCATGCATTAAGAATCTGCAGATAAATGAACCACTAGGTGGCAGTGATCACAGTGTGCTGAAGTGGGATTTACTCAAAGAGGTAACTACCATTAGGGGTAAAGGTAAGGGTTATTGCTTCCGTAAAGGCGACTACGATGGACTGAGACAGTATTTAAATTCTATACAGTGGGACCAACTGATGATGTTACCAACAGCAAATTCAAAATGGGAAGCATTCAAAGAACTTATCTTGGAAGCTACTAGGCTTTACATACCAACTAAGAAATATTGTTCAAGGTTTAGGCCAAAATGGATGTCAGATGAACTAATGAGGCATATGGCAGAGAAGAAAAATGCATGGGATACTTACAAATTAACACATGACACAGAAGCCTATGATAGATACAAGTTGATATGCAACCAAGTTACAAAGGAGGTTAGGCAGGCGAAGGCAGATTACGAGAAATCCTTGGCAAGGGATGCAAAGAAAAACAGCAAAGAGTTCTTTACTTATGTAAACTCTAGAAGGAAGGGGATGAATCAGATTGGTCCACTTGATATTGATGGGTTAACTGTTGATGATCCTGCTCAGGTAGCTAACAAACTAAATGAATATTTTGCATCGACATTCACACATGAGGAGTTATTCAGCAAAGGGAATGCCAGAGGTGTATTCAACTCTAGCAGTAAGCTACAGAATCTTGAAATAACTGGGAGTAAAGTGGAGGAGAAACTGTTGAAGATAAACGCAAGAAAGGCACCCGGGGTGGATGGGATCTATCCAGTTATATTAAAGGAGGCAGCAAAGGAAGTAAGCAAACCCTTAGCCATAATTATGAGAGCTTCCTTGGACTCAGGGGAGGTACCCATAGACTGAAAATGTGCAAATGTGACCCCAATTCACAAAGGAGGATCAAAGGCTGACACAAGTAATTATAGACCTGTGAGCTTAACTTCTGTTCCAGGAAAATTAATGGAGGCACTGGTTAAAGAAGCACTGCAGGATCATTTAGACAAGACTTCAGTTATAGCTCAGACACAGCATGGTTTTGTTAAGGGGAAGTCTTGCCTGACCAACTTGATTGGATACTATGATGCAGTCACAAAAGAACTGGATGCAGGGAATAACTTTGATATTATATACTTGGATCTTAGAAAGGCTTTTGATACTGTTGCACATGGAAGACTGCTACACAAATTGGAGCAGTGTGACATTGGAGGCAAATTGCTGCTATGGATAAAGGGGTGGTTGAGGGGGAGAAGACAGAGAGTGGTAATCAATGGACACTGCTCATCGTGGACTAATGTTATTAGTGGAGTCCCTCAGGGCTCAGTGTTGGGTCCATTGTTGTTTTCTGTATTTATAAATGATATTGATGATGGTATATCAAGCTTAATGTCCAAGTTTGCAGATGATACAAGGTTGGCAGGGTTGTCAAGGACACTACTGACACTATGCTGCTGCAACAGGATCTGGAAAGGTTGAGCAGATGGGCTGAGAGGTGGCAAATGAAGTTTAACATTGACAAATGTAAAGTACTACACATGGGAAACAGCAACCCCAGAGCAACGTATCAACTCTGTGGTACTACACTGACAGTGGTAGAGAATGAAAGGGACTTGGGGGTGATTGTGCAGGCAGATATGAAGTTCTCTGAGCAGTGCAGACGGGCTGCAAGAGTAGCTCATGGAGTATTGTCAATGATATACAGGAATTTTTCCAGCAGGGATAAGGAGGTGATTATTCCATTGTATAAGGCAATGGTCAGGCCACACCTAGAGTACTGTATACAGGTCTGGAGGCCTCATTTCAAGAAGGATGTAGAGCTGCTGGAACGAGTACAGAGAAGGGCAACAAGATTAGTGAATGGAACAAAGGGGTGCTCTTACGAAGAAAGGCTTAAGTTTTGCAAATTACAGTGTCTGGAGACTAGGCACCAGCGAGGTGATCTGATAGAGGTGTATAAAGCCTTGAATGGTTTAAGCATGCTCAATGCTGATGGGATTCTTCCTCTAGCTCAGAAAAATCACCTGAGAGGGCATAAATTCAAATTGAGGAAAGACAGATGTAGGATAGACGTGCGGAAATTTGCCTTTAGCCAGCGGGTGGTTGGTTGGTGAACAGACTGCCATCCCTTGTGGTGGAGGTTGATAGCCTAAATAAGTTTAAGGCTCAGCTGGACACGTATTTTGAACGAACAGAGGGGTGAACTGGAAGTGGGTTTTTTTTTTTTTTTTGGCTGATGCTGCATAAGCTTGCTTTCTTGCATCAAATGCCTCTACTAATGCTAATGCATGCCACGATTTCAAAAGTAGCTATTTTCGTGTTACACTTTCCTTGCTGAAATGCTGCCAACTTACCTAAAACTCCGCCATTTCTTGACGAAAATGCCAGACTGTCCATTTATTTCCCGTTTACTTCCAAAAAGCGGCTTGGATCAAAACGGGCGCTTCATACTTGGTCCCATTGTTCCGCTTCTTGTAACCTTCTCTCGCCTGTTCACAAATGACCACTCCCTCCCTTGTATGGGCCACTATTTTGTTTATTCTCAGTTTACTCTTTTTGTATTACAGTACAGTACTTGTTATTCTTATCTCCATTTAACTGCTATTTATTTCACGCATTTATAACTTCCCTATTTCTAATCCTTAATATATTCAAACCTTAATTAAAATTTTCACTTTTCCCTGCCCTTCAAGCAATTAATTCAGATTAAAAAATTTTTTTCATTATATTGGTAAGAGTGTACTCTTACAGGCCTGTAGTCAGTAGTTGAGTTGGGGTTTTGCACCTTTGGAACTGGGACGACTTCCTGTTGTAATATTCTGTTGTACAACTTCGTCAGCTCCTCGCTGATGAAGTAGGAGGCGATTTTTAGGCAAAAGATGGGAACAGAATCACTCCCCGTCGTTTTCTTATTGACCAGGAAGTTGATGGCCTTGATTAGCTCCTCTTTGCATAGCGACACTTTAGTGAGGTTAGTTATGTCGTAGTGGGTACCGTTCCAGAGGAAGCCTGCCGCTTCACTGTCTGTTTTGAAGAACCGAGTCGCATGATCGCACAGAGAAGTAACATAGTCTGTGCATGATCGCTCCATTCTGCCAGGTCTAATCATCGAGTTGACCGGATTTGATTGGTCGACCAGGCTCGCTGTCCACAGGACATCTTCTCCATGAACGCGTCGATTGCCTGGTTCTTGGATTTCTGGAAGGTGCTTCTGGCTAGTGAATAAGCTGAGTAAGATCTTTCTTGAAGATAACCTCTTGAACTGAACATGCAGTGATTGCTTTTCCTTAAATTGGTGCATATGGGTGATATGCACCAATTTAAGAGATCCGTTGTGTTAAGTGTGTTGGAATCAGCAGAATTAACTGTTGCAGAAGAAGATGGGCTGATGGAAATAAGAAACGACAGAGGATTGAAACTAAAGCACTCATCAACAGATTTGCCCTCATTCTGGTTGTCTCTCCGACCTGAGTACCCGTTATCGCAAAGAAGGCGATTGAAGCACTCCTTCCTTTCTCTACATCGTATCTATGTGAGGCTGGCTTTTCTGCTATGAACACGATGAAGAGCAAGCACAGGTCGCGGCTTCAAACATTGGAGGAGGACTTGAGGGTGTGCTTATCAACCATCCGACCTTGGACAAGAGACATCACCAAGCACAGGTTCCCACTGGTATTTTTATATAAATGATATTTTAATCATTTTAATGATATTTTTTATATATAGCATCTTTTTCAATGATATCTTATTTCAATAATGGGAAACATAACAAATATGAACAAATCTTTTGAAATCCAGATCAATATTATTTTAAAAAATAACAAAATTATTAGAATTTTAGCTATTGAACTTTTAAACACAATCTTATACTGTATAGGCATTAAAAAAAAAAAGATAAAATCTCTCCTTAAAAAACTGACTGTGTGCCTTGACAATTTTAGCACCTTGCTCAGTGTGTCGTGAGTTGAAAATCGCTGCTTTAGATGTATCAGCTCTTCTCTAAGATGTCTAGTTGCCAAGCTTTGCAGTCCTCATTTTCTAAGCTATCCTTTCCCTACTTGCGGAGATCCTGTATATCACAGACAGAACACAATGTGCCTTCCTAGTCGCCTATTTGCATTGCATAAAAAATTTCATATCTAACTGAATTATAACAACCCAAGTCTTTTTCGTCATGAACCACTTTTGACGCAAAAAATAGACAGACATGCTGAACCCCGGGAGCTCACATCTGGTGAGTATGGGCTTGACACAGCCCAGGGTATTCAGCTGGATATTGGTGATTCACTTCTTTTTTTCTCTCTCTCGGTAATTCAGAAAATTATTTTTGATGGTGCAGCATAAGCCTCAGGCTTTCTTGCACCATACAGCTAATAATAATAATAATAATAATAGTTTCAATAAAAATACTACACACACACACAAAGAAAGTTTGGCAGTATAGTACTAAACAGGCAACAAGGAAGGGCTGGATTACATGAACAAAGTCTCCAGTGTACACATATAGCATCTTAACGAGCGATGCTCTCACTTATGCCTGTAAATATTGTTTTTATGGCCTTATAAGATACGCTTACCGCTTTCTTTACAATTCGTCTGCAGTTTAATAAAATGCCACAATGTAAACTTTGAAAAGAGCAGAAATAATTAATTTAAAAAAAAAAATACAGTTTAAAGCAGAGTTTACTGCAATATACTAGATGCAAAAAAAAAAAAAAAAAAAATATCGACTTAAGTAGAAAATTTAAGAACGAATTTTGAAGGCAAAATATAGTTGACTTACACGCGAAATACACAATTGCTTTTTTTTTTTTTTTATGAACTTAACACTAACTTTTTTTTTTGTTGGGATTCGGTATTACTTTGTCTATACAGCCCAATACAATCTTATCCACACCAGGACTACGGGGTGCTGCATCTCCAGATCCCGGCCTCAATATGGGACCAATGAGGTTAAGGTCGAACTCGAAGTACCACCATATAACTAAGGGTCTTATTCTGATGCTAATATTAGGAAGGGTCGCGTTTCAGTTTCGCCCTAAGTCTTGTGACCTTAATTCGCATTGTGCACAACGCCTACTAGCTCATAATGGAAGAAATGTACTTATTCCCGTTTTCCTGTGAAAGGAAAGCTGATTTTTTTTAAGCAGTTCCTTTGCTAGCCAGGAATCGCCGATTTATGGAAAGTGAAATAGGTATTTCTTTTTCCGTACACAGTAACGTCTGCGACAAGGAAAAGTTACCTAAAGTAAAATGAGTGTTCCAAATATGCATTCAACCTTCAGCGTTCAGATTTATTTCATTCTTTCTGAAGGTGACGTAACTTTTATCGAAACAATATGATGCAAGCATTACAAGGATGTTCATTGACTGGACTTTCCCGAACGCTTCATAATAACGACTATGAAACTAATTACGTTTATCGGAAGAAGTTCTGTTGAAGGACTTTCTCTTGTTACAGCATTTAATAAGCAAGAGAGGGCCAAGATCACTTTAAGTAGCGATAAGGTACACCTTATCGCTACTCTGCTTCCTCCCCTTTTGTTTTGTTTTTTTAGGGTGTGTGTATGTACAAAGGCTATTACTGCAATTCAAAAGATACATTTTAGAACATAAGAAAAAGCACATTATGAGCAGGTCCTCAAAATATCGCCAGTTCAGTTTCAGAGAAATTACTAAACTAATTTTTAAACGACCGAACCAGTTCACTTGACTAACATTTCAGCAGCAAGTCTAATCTCTGTATCGGTTCATTGGCCAGTAGTGCGTGAATTTCGTACAAGTTCCGTCCGATATAATAACAAACACACTCTCTCTTCTAGAGAATTCGATTAGCCTGTTTTTTGTTTTTTTTGTTTTTTTCCAGCCTGCCACCAGTGTCTGTGACCTGCAGTGAACTTACACGTCGTTCTTCACTTACACTTCTGATATAGTCACTACTCAGGTGAGCAAAACCTTCACTAGCAAAGCATTGACTTAACCTAGTTGACGGTTCTCTAACCTGATGTAAACCCCGTCAGTTCACTGCTCGGCTATTTTCAGCTTGTCTGTACAGTGACCTACTGATACATTTCACTCCACTCGCACTGATTTCACCTTAGGAACAACTCCATGAAGCCAAATACAATGCCCAATAATACTGACTATTTCAACTGGTTAAATCAAATTTCTACTGACAGAAATTTCTACAGAAGTATGAAACTTCTGTTTTACAAGCAGTGAAATTTGAAAACCATTAAACGAGTGCATTGCTGAATGCTTATTTTCCATACTTAATTTCATAATACTGTAGACAGTTTCTGTGACCTCTATTTCGTTTTACAACACAGAGGGGAAAACGTTTTCATTTCAGAGCGGGATGCATCATGATTTAAAAGTTCTTATGAATACCGAAATACAGAAAGATCGAAAGTATATTTCATAGAAAATTTATACATGTATTTATATTCAAAATTGTCTTATTACTCATAATTATCATTTTGAACTTTTAGGATAAAGAGTGGCACAAACAAGTTTATTGAAGTCTGCGGTGTCAATGTCAATTTTTATACTTCCACTATCTGGTTTTAAGTTTTGGTTTAAAAAGCTTTGGTTCTTCTTTTGACTGAAGACATTTTCTTGCTATGGAGCTTGGTTTGAACCCTAAAAAAAAAACAAAAAAAAAAAAAACTGGATATCTTATTAGGAAAAAAAAAGAACACTACAACAGATGCGAGAAAATCTGTTTGTTTTACTACCGTTTAAGTAATTCTGCAAGAGCCTTGGTAGCTCACTGGATAAGGATTTTGTTAACAGAGTAGAAAAATCAAATTCTAATGATGGGAAAAACTTTTTCTGCCATGTGCAGAGTTTCAGTCAAAGCAAAATTATGGTTGGGCTTTTCAATCATAAAATGCCTTTAGAATACATACAATATTTATTAGTCTTTCGTTATTAAATAAGTCGGCCACTGAACGGTCAATGAAAGAATTCTCAGACCTTTTCCTCACATCAAAATCAACTTTTCTTTCTTAGATACTTTATTGTGTTTGACATAAAAAAAAAAAAAAAAAAAAAATTAGCAAATTAATTTTTTTTACCTCAATTTTTTCTGTGTGTCTGACTTTTTTCCCACCTTGTGTACTAAAACAGGCTAGTCTGAGTTGCTACATGCAATTATAGTCTTCTTCTGGCGTTATAACACCTCAACGATGTTCCACCAGTAAGCCCTTCCAGGAGTCAAACTTCTCCAACTTCTTATTCTCATGATCTTTGTCTTCTTCTACGTCATCCATCCATCTTTTCCCCGGTCTTCCTCTCGTTCTCCTACCAGCAAGTTTCCATTTCCTTATCCTCTTAGTTGTTCTGCTGTCGTCCATTCTCATAACATGTCCCAACCAGGCAAGTCTCTGGCTCTTCACAAATCTTACGATGTCCGCACCCAGAATAAGATTGTTAAGTTCATGGTTCATTCTGATACTCCAGGATCCATCAAAGTCTTGACAACTCCAGGTGCTGATGGTATTTATCCACTCGTTCTCAAAACCTGTGCTCGTGAACTTACTCCTCTTCTTTGCCGCCTTTTTTCACTTTCTTATTCCAAAGGTGTTTTTTCCGTCTGCTTGGAAATTTGCTAATATCCAGTTCCTAAAAAGGGTGGCAAATCCCTCCCATCCATTTATCGTCCCAATGCAATTACTCCTACTCTTTCTAAAGTAATGAAGAAATCAATTAACCGATAAATCTTAAACTACCTAGAAACCTTCCGTCTGATCAAAGATCGCCAATATGGATTCCGTCAGTGTAGATCCACTGGTGATATTCTGCCTTGTTATCGATTTATAGACGAATTCAATGCAATTCGGTGAAACACAAGCAGTTGCTCTTGACATCTCAAAGGCTTTCGATCGTGTTTGGAATAAAGGTCTTTTAAACAAGCTTACAATCTTATGGTTTGCCAACTGTTTTTTGTAATTGGTTATCCAGTTTTCTCTCTGATCGATCACTGAGGGTGATGGTAGGTGGCTCTCTGTCTTCTAACTTTTCCACTAATGCTGGTGTCTCCCAAGGTAAAGTTCTTTCCCCCACTATTTTCCTCTTGTATATTAAGACCTTCCATTGACTGGAAATCCTATCCATAGTTTTACCGATGATAGCACATTGCATTCCACTTTCCATTTTGAGAAAACCTATCCTGCTGAATCAGCTTCAACTCTCGAAAATCCTTAAATACCAATTCCTTAAATGCCGATCTTCAGGTAATTCTCCAGTGGGGCAAAGACAACTTAGTTGATTTCAACCCTTCTAAAACTCAGTCTTGTCTTATATCTCGCAAAAAGGATTCTTCTGCTTTTATGCTTATCTTTAGTGACACTCCGATTTCTAAGCAAAATGATATACAGTATCTCTTTTGGAGATCACCCTGACTTTTAGTCTCTCTTGGCACAAGTACATTACAAATATTGCTTCCTCTGCATCTAAAAAACTTGGTTTTCTCTTTCGCTCTCGGCGTTACTTTTCTTCTAAACATCTATTCACTCTGTAGAAATCGCAAATCCTCCCTACCATGGAATATTGTTTCCACATCTGGGGCGGTGTTCCCAAAACCTCTCTCAGGCTTCTAGATTCCATTCAGAAGAGGGCAGTTAGGTTAATTAATAACTCCCCTCTAACAGTCTTTCCACTCATTGTCTCATAGACGTAGTGTTTCTGCTGCATGACTTTTCTACAGATACTTCCATGGGCACTGTTCTTCTGAAATGGCTTCTATAATTCCCGCTCTCTCGTTCAAAACAGTCCGAATACGTGCCGCCACTAGCCAACATCCATTTACTGTCCAACTTCAAACTCACAGAACCAACTTTTCATTTTCCTCGTTTACTCATTCAACTGCCGTTTTCTGGAACACCTTTCCTTCATACGTATTTCCTGAAAATTACAGTCTACAGAAGTTCAAGTCTAATGGCAACAAATATCTTCTTTTGTCGTCTCAACCTCCAACCCAAGCACGGTACTAAGTACTATAGGTTCTAATACCTTTCGTGTTTGGGGTTTTCATAAAAAAAAAAAAAAAAAAACTTATCTAGATCTAGTTGGAGTAGCATACTGTCTTTACTGTCGTTAACAACCCTGCCAACCTTTGTATCATCTGAAAACTTGGACATTAAACCTGATATACCTTCATCAATATCACTGATAAATATAGAAAACAACAATGGACTCAACACCCAACCCTGGGCAACGCCAATAATAACATTTGTCCACGAAGAGCAGTGTCCATTGATTACCATTCTCTGTCGTTTCCTACTCAACCATCCCTTTATCCATTGTAGCAACTTACCCTTAATGCTATACCTCTCCAATTTGTACAGCAGTTTTCCATGTGCAACGGTATCAAAAGCTTTCCTGTAATCCAAGTATATGATATCAAAATTATTTTTGGCATTCAGTTCCTTTGTGACCACATCATAGTATCCAATCAAATTGGTCAGAGAAGACCTCCCTTTAACAAACCCATGCTGTGTCTTAATTATTACTGCAGTCTTGTCTAGATGATCCTGCAATGCTTCTTTAACCAGTGATTCCATTATTTTCCATGGAACACAAGTTAAACTAACAGGTCTATAGTTACTTGTGTCACCTTTTGAACCCCCCCCCCCTTTTGAATTGGTGATACATTTGCACACCTCCAGTCCATGAGGACCTCCCCTGAATCCAAGGAAGCTCTCATAATTATGGCTAAGGGTTTGTTACTTCCTTTGCTGCCTGCTTTAATATAACTGGATAGATTCCGTTCACCCCAGGTGCCTTTTTTATGTTTAACTTCAACAATTTCTCCTCCACTTTGTTCTCAGTTATTACAAAATCACTTAGCTCCCTGTTAGAGTTTGATAAACTTCTGGCACTCCCCTCATTGAATAACTCCTCATGTGTGAATGTAAATGCAAAATACTAATTTATTTTATTAGCTACCCTAGCATGATCATCAATAGTCAACCCATCTATTTTAAGTGGTCCAATCTGAATCATCCCCTTCCTTCTAGAGTTTACATAAGTAAAGAATTCTTTGCTGTTTTTCTTTCCATCCTTTGCCAAGGATTTCTCGTAATCTGCCTTCGCCTGCCCTTTGTGACTTGATTACAGACTGGTTTATATCTGCCATAGGCTTCTGTGTTACCTGATACTTTATATGCATCCATATATTTTTCTTCTCTGCCACGAGCCTCTTTAGTTCATCTGACATCCATTTAGGCCTAAACCTTCAACAGGTTTGTCGAGCTATTCCAAAATTTTATTAAAATCGGACCAATATGATAATTATTTCTTTGTCCGTCCATTCGCATTTAATAACTCAGCTCCCAAATTTCATTAAAATCGAACCACTAGAAATATGAAAATTATTTCTGTTTTCATTCATATCACGTAAGCTATCAATATACCGTATGAGCTGGTTGGAGGAATGAATGGGCTATATCGCAGATGCGCAGAACGGAATGCTTTCGGTTCTCGCTTTTAGATCAGTTATACATTATATATATAAAATTTGATCGGAAAAAAT
The DNA here is from genome assembly GCF_048544385.1 of Mastigoproctus giganteus. Classification (NCBI taxonomy): domain Eukaryota; kingdom Metazoa; phylum Arthropoda; class Arachnida; order Uropygi; family Thelyphonidae; genus Mastigoproctus; species Mastigoproctus giganteus. The sequence continues at coordinate 135,764,100 of NC_143583.1, forward strand.
TCTGATAAAAATATCGGAAAAAATTTGATCTGACCCGCTAGGACTACTCAGATGGTCCCATAGACATATATTTAACATATAAACTCATATACTAAATATTTAACATTTTCTACCTGGTTATATATATTTTTTATATTTCTCAAGCTTGCGATATTCGAATTTTTTCTTCTTTTTTTTTAATTGCTTCCATTACATATGATTAGTCATTATTTATTATTGTTACTGTTTGATTACCATATGATGCACTATGGGTGTCTTGTCGGTGTCTCTGATACGAAATAAGTGAATAAATTTGGTTTCCAACAGAGTTGAATTTTGGAAGGGAAAAAAAAAAAAAAAATGAGTATAGTTACGATATCCAGGCACCGTATTAGAGTAGTAAAAAAAAATAAAGGGATCCTCAATTATTTCGGGCTCCCGGGAGAGTGTCCTTTTTGTATCTAAGAATTACTAAATAAAGAGTAGCTAATTATGATTACGGGTTTGCCTATTGCTTTAAGCTGTAGCCACGGCCAATATAACAGCACTAGATGTACATTGGACCGAACTTCTGCTTTAATATTAATACATGAACTTCATTTCAGATTTATTTATAGACCAGCTGCTGCAAAGTTTTCCTGTGATAATTCCAGTTTCGTTCAGACAGACTTTGTTAATGTGTGCAAGGCAATGGTAGCTTTTATAGTGTTATATTTTTCTTGAGTAAAGCAGTAATGGTAGCATGTGATTAAAACACACGCTACCACTGGGCAGTGACCTTTAAAGGAAAAAGAAAGACCTTGAAAGTAACGAAACCCTCGGTATAGTTTTTCCCCCCTTTAATTTCAATTTAGGTCATCAGTATATACAATACAGAGATTTGATATTTGATAAGATTCAATTTAGGTGTATACCAGCCACACTACTGGAAAAAGATACGAACCAATTTTGATACACTTCGCAATGGGATTAATAGTTTTCTATCCAATCAATAAATTAATTTATATTAGGCAGAGATAACCAATAAATCATACGCGACTTATCAAGGAAGTTATGAGCAGTCGGTATATCAATATGGTCGGTTTGCTTGTTTTGCGGATGAAAATTTCCAGGAAAAACTCATGCAATCCTCGTCAGAGATTGAGTAATTCTGCCAAGAAACGAAAAAAATCCATAAAATGCCTCCCTTCGAGACACCATCGAGGCAGGGTCGGCAGGCAGACCCCAAGCCATATTTGTTGTTTGTTTGTTATTTGGTTTTTAGGAGCATTAGCAACTAAGGCCATATTGCTCCGAAGCCATATTTAAATTTGAAGCTCCTTTAATATATACACAATTACCTATAAATACAAATATTACATAGGTTTTTACATTTATATTGTGAATAATAATTCCTTGATAAAAATGTAAACTAAGAGGTCAAAAATGTTTTGTTTTTTGACTTGAAAAATAAAGTAATACTAAAAACAATTTTAATAGAAGCTTTTAACTTATTTATTGTACAATAAAAGGGTACAAGAATTAAATTTAAACACTTAAAAGTTAAGAATTGTTTTATTTTACACGTTTACTTGGTTTATCATCATTAGAAAATTTTTATCACTACCTCGGAAAATATTTACACTGAAAATGAGGCCTCCTCTTCAGGCGAGGTTCCCGGCCATGGCCCGTTTGGCCGTAGCGTTTATGCGGCCCTGCATCGAGCTCAGGCCCGACGAAAATCGATCGTACTTTTCATGCTAGTTGCGAGGGCTACCCTGTAAGTAATTTTGCTTCAGTAAGTAATGACCGAGGAGACTTTATTTAGGTTCTTTGCCTTACGGGCGACTAAAATGTTATACCTGTAATTCAATTTCGCACACTTTCTTCGCGATATTTTTAATAGTTATCGTAAAAACATAAAATTTAGAAATTGGGAAGTTAGGTGTGCTAGTATCCTCCTCATCTGTACTGTAATTTCAGCTTGGATCGGACTGAAAACACAAAAGTTATTGGATACACACGCATTGTTGATCTCATAAGCTGTCTCGAAAGCAGGTCAAAAATTCACCACAAACCTGACTGCTGTAAACGATAATACTACCCATTACTACAATTGAAAACCATGTGTTTGTGTAATTCTAGACATGAGACATACTGGAATGGCGGTTCGGAATGAGAATTTTCTTTCAAGAGTCTAGTTTCCAAATCACTAGCTGAACACCTGAAAGTAATTAATAATTTTTTTTCAAATACGTTGTCCACCCCCCCCCCCTCACCATACATACTATATGCATGTAATACGAATATTAAGATTCGAAGTACAATATTATACGAATTTCGATTTAACCTTCAGATAAAATCATTTAATTTATGATCATTATTTCATTTTATTTTTATATATAAGCTGTATTTAAACCTTTCAGCAAATTATGAATTACAAGATCTATAAAGGAAGCTAAGAGGAACAAAAATGGATACCAGAAAGCATGCAAATTATACTATAAAGGTGCTTATTTATGTTCATGAAATGGGGTTACTGAAATACAGTGACTCCAACGGCCAGAAAAAACAAGAGGGCAACGTTTCTGCATCTCGAATAGTACATGTATTCGTTCTTATTTGGCAGTTGTCAAGTCCATTCTCTTTTGTCAACAAAGGCGGAGTGTACTTTATTTGAAGTGATGCAGACACTTATTTATCGAGTTTCATTGTCTACGCAGTCTGAACACTATGTCTATGCATTCCGTATAAAATATTCTGGATTTTATAACTCGATGAAAGTGTGCCATATAAATAATGCAGTAAGCAATATAAAGGTGACGTCTTAATATATACCGTAGGAACACAAATCATATAATAGTAGCAAATAGGAGAGATTAAATTACGTATTTACTTTTAAAAAATATGCATTGGATGCGGGAATTATTTCTAAATAATTGAAGGAATTAGGGTGTGTGTGTGTGTGTGTGCGCGCAATTAAGCGAAAAAATACCCTAGATTATGAGGTCACTATATATGTCTGTAATTTGTATTCTGAAAATCCATAATTCCTCGCGTCATTGACGGGATTCGAACTCGGGCGTTTTCCACCTGGTGTCGAGGAACTATGATTAAGAAATCAAGGTAAAAAGATAAGCAGTTCATTTTATGGGCGAAGAAAGGACAATCATAAATTAAGAGCTATTCAAGAAAAACATTAGTGTTTAACTATAAAAATGCTTTGGACGAGTGTTTTATATATGTATACACGGGGTGTCTCAAAAATATTGGTACAAACGTTTAGGGGAGGTAGGTATCATCTAAAAGGAATGTGAATCGCATAGGAACCCATAACCGGAAACGTCACGGGAAAGGAGTAGCAGAGGCACAAGAAGCAGAAATGACACAAGACAGTAATTAGTGGCAAACATTTATTTGACAATGACAATTTATTAACAATAAATTATTTGATAATTTATTAACAATTATTTGACAATTTATTAACAATGATATTTGTTTGACATAATACTGTATTAACAATGGAGTACGAGATGGATGCATTTCATGATGTTACAACAGATGCTCCAAGGTTCCACCATGAGACGCGATGCATGCGTCACACAGACGCAGTATGGACTGGCTGACACGGTCGAACACACCTGGAGTTTATTTTACAGTAGCAGCAGCGCAGACGAGTCTCGCCACGAAATTCGTTTCCGTCTCCACAGGCAATTCATACACGATAGATTTGAGGCCCCCACAAAAAGTAATCAAGACTCGATAAATCAACGGGTCCACTACGGCCAATCCATTGACTCCCAAAACGCCTGTTCAAATGGTCACGAACACACCTTCCATAATGGGCAGGCGCCCATTATGGAAGGCGCCCATGTTGAAACCAAATGTTGCGTCTCGCATTTGCTGGAACATCGTCAAATAACCCTGGTAGAACTTGTTCAAGAAAGATCCGATATTTAGCGGAGTTCATGCGGGATGGTAACAGGTATGGGCCGACTAAGCAGTCACCGACCATACCTGCCCACACATTTATTGCGAAGCGATGTTGTGCCGCACGGGGGCGCACAACATGAGCATTGTGCTGATTGAATAAGCCTTCCCGAGTGAAATAAGCCTCATCCGTGAACAAAATATAGGCTGGAAAATTCGAGTCTTGAACACTCTTGGAGAAACCACTGCGCCAAGAGACACGTGCAGGATGATCTTGGGGGAGCAGTAACTGAACCCTCTGGAGATGAAAGGGGTGTAAGGAATCGTCTTGCCAGACACGCTGTACACTGCAACGAGACACTCCTAAGGCAGGGGCAACGGCACGTGTGCTGGTAGTAGGATTATTCTGGACGGTCATTCAACACACTTTCTTTCATGGCGGGAGTTCGCGTCGAACGTGGTCTGCCAGCACTATTCCTGTTACCTCTAAATGACCCATAATCGCACAAATTTTGATGCACACGCGCAAACAAACGGTGGTCCGGTACATGTCTGTCTGGGAAGCGTTCTCCATAAATTCGTTGAGCGGCTCGTCCATTGCCCTCTACTAATCCACACTAAGTGCATGTCTGCCAGCTGACAGTTCGTATATCGATGTTCTTCGTGTGGCGACTACTACTACTTGAATGAGGACACCAGAAAATTTCCCTCTCGCGAATTGATGAATAGCGCCGTGTATCGACTTCGGTGATGTTTCCGGTTATGGGTTCCTATGCGATTCACATTCCTTTAGATGTTACCTACCTCCCCTAAACGTTTGTACCAATATTTTTGAGACACCCTGTATATACAGGGCTTACTGCAGTGACGAGACTACCATACCGCTAGATCCGCCACCGAGGGGTGGGGAGAGACGGCTAGTTTTGTATGGTTGTTAAAGATCACGTGGGGGGGGGCTATTCGGAAATATGTGGAGGGAAGGGAGAGAACTTATACTTTCGCCTCTGGCTTATGTGAAACGAGGTTACTAAAATACAGTGACCCAACAGCCAGAAACATAGGGCAATGTGTTTCTGCGCCTAGAATAGTACAAGTACTGTATTTGTTCTTACTTGGTAGTTGTTAAGACTATTCTCTTTTGTCAACAAAGGCTGTGTGCACTTATTTGAAATGATGCAGACATTTATCACATTTCTTTTGTTTGTGCATTATATATATTATTTATCTTCCATATCTAAATGTGTTACTACTAATAACGCTATGTAACAAATTCTCAAAAAGGCTCTTTATCTGCCGTTCTTGGGAGTTGTGAATTTGATCTCGGTATTTGCATCGCATCAATGGTGTGTCCAGAAATGAAAGAAAAATAAATATGCAAGAATACTGTAATTAGATTTGTCAATAACGTTTAACTTCAGTGCAGAATAAAGTATTTATTAATCTTCGCTACAAGTAAACAACAAGCTAAGAAAAAAAAAATCACAAATTAAGAAGTAGAACACTAGGGTTAATAAAAAAAAAAAAAAAAATGCACATTTGAATGTTTGTCTTCAGCGTGATTAACCCGAACAAAAAATCAGATTACGTAGAGTTCCCCATTATGGCTTCATACCACCTTCCTCGGTATCTCTTCTGCATTGTATGGTGGAATCTCTATCCACGAGCTAAGTCTGGATATTTTTATTGGCAAAGTCTCGGCAATGTTAGTTTCGCTAACATTGCCCAGACTTGGCCAATAAAAATCCGCGCAAGAGTGGAAGTAATGGAGCCTGAATTGACATTCACATTCCATTTGTCTTTAATATTCAGTCAAATTGTCAACTAGTTCTTTGTAATTTTCACACTTAATGTTAATAATTATAATGTAACGGCTGCCGAGCATAATTTATATCCGTATAAGTATAATATGTCTGTAGAAGTGCGTGCTCACGCGCCGATTTATATGTTGTGCAGGCTGAAAAACTAGGAATAACTCACGGGGAATGCTACTCTCTTCGCCTGAGATTAGTTAACGACAGCCTCGACTGAAGAGGGCTTTAGAAATTCCTCCGGTTATCGAACCAATACCTTTTCAACCTGTGGACTAATAGGTATGCCATCGTTCACTTTTGCATTAGACAACTTTGGAAACAGGGTGTGTGTGTGTGTGTGTGTGTGTTAGGTTGCAACTCAATTCCGAGAGATCGTCCTCTTCTCCTGCAGTACTGATATATTGGCCTGCTGTTTCAAACGTAATTTCCAAATGAAACTACTTGAAAATCGAGAAGGAACTCCTTCACCCTAAAGTCTCCACAGGCATCCCATTTATACTGGTCATAATTGATCTATCACACGCTTCACATTTCCGTTCAGAACTATCTATGAAAAGACGCCATTCTTCTGGATTGCGACTTTATGGATCGATTGATCTTTATGGATGCCATAAAGATCAATCAAATAAAACAACACAGGGCTTCTGCAACAGCGTATGAACATGCATAAAGTGACGTCTTGCACATGAAAGTTTTGCAGCTGAGATCAAGCAGTTTCACTCTTAAAAACTAGATATCCGGAGCTCTATATAGGATTTGGTTAGACAAGTTCCTCACTGTCATGCAATTTTTGTTGATTAGGGAATTGTGGAACTTTATTTCAATAGGCTTCTGAGGTGTAATCCCGATTATCCTGTTCACCAGCTATATCATCCAATTCTGAAGACTTCTCTGGAAGGTAGGCTGGGAATTGTCAAGTATTCATTGTGTGGCACTAGAGCAATAGAGGATGGTATATTGGTTTAAACTAGAGCTTTTCTTTTCGCAAACTTTTAAGCAGTATGTAATGGTTTGTGAGCTATCTCCATGGGGCGCCTCCGTAGCCAGGTAGGAAGGAGCAGCAGTGCGTAGCACAAGCTTCTTGATTAGACCGGGGTTCGAGCCCGTCACCACCAAATACGGAGGATGCAGAAAGGTCAGGGAATGACCACCGCATATTCCCGGAGCAATATGGCTTTAGTTGCTAATGCTCCTAAAAACCAAATAACAAACAAACTATCTCCATATTGGAGGTATAGAAGGCGGCATACAATTACGACTATCAAGAGACTATCACTCCAATGTTGACCTGCAAGTAACACAACAGAAATGAAGTGCTCACAATTTGTCTTAATCACCCATAGGCATTTCAAAATAAGCTTCATATGCCCTGTAAAAATTGGTACCACCAGTAATGCTATACTTCACCTGCTTTGGACATGTGTAATGTCTACAAACATTGCAGAAGAGTCTCCTTCGTTTTTTTCAGTTTATCATAAACTACAAAAGAAAATGTACTATAGGCTCTTCTGTCATATTGTTATGCGCTTATGGAATACTGTACATGTAATTGTTACAAAAACAAAACCTTCGATTGCCGCCAAAATATTAACAGTAGAGAAAAACCAATGACACAGTTGGATTCAGCACACAAATCATATAGAAAACAGTTAAACTTTTTCGTTACATTAGTGTAAACTAATATATAAAGGATGTGGAAAGGGGGAGGGAGGGAGAGAGAGAGAGAGAGAGAGAGAGAGAGAGAGAGAGAGAGAGAGAGAGAGAGAGAGAGAGAGAGAGTAAATTGATGGAAAAAATGAATAAGTGCCGTACATTGCAAAAAAAAAATTCTCTTTCTCTCATCTAAATCTTTTCAATAGCAGAACTACACAAGCATCGAAAATTCATAAGTAACGGAGATTAATATCGTACAATATACAATATTCCAATTAGATAAAATTAAAGGCAATCGAGGGTCAGATCAGATCAGATCAGATCAGATCAGGGGCGTACTTATCCGTTTCGATACACGAGGCACAAAATTATTTTGAGGCCCCTGAACTTTTTTATTGATAAAGTATGACAATAAAAATTTGAATTACTAAAATAATTTATTTATATAACATAATAATTAAATACAAGTATTAACATAAAATACAAGAGTTTAACAGAATACTAGTTTTAACAATACAAAAGAAATATTATTTTCTTTTATACTCGGGGAAACAGCATTGTATTTAGTAGCTACGGGATTGAACCCCGGTCACTCAATGCACGCGTACTATAAACACTCGCTCCTGACCACTCAACTACGGCGGCCTATATCTGTATGCTACTAAATATTAATACATTATTAAATAAGAATATTCTGCCCAACTTATAAAAACCCCAGACTATCTGCAACCCATATGCAGGCAAAGAAAGAAAGCTCGCTCCAGGTCCTGATGGTATTTCTCCATTTTTCTCAAAACCTGTGCTCCTGAACTTACTCCGTTCTTTGCTGCCTTTTTTCACTTTCTTATTCCAAAGGTGTTTTTTCTTCTGCTTGTAAATTTGCTAATATCCAGCCAGTTCCTAAAAAAGGTGACAAATCCTTTCCATCCAATTATCGTCCCATTGCTTGTAAATTTGCTCATATCCAGCCAGTTCCTAAAAAAGGTGACAAATCCCTCCCATTGCAATTACTTCTACTCTTTCTAAAGTAATGGAGAAATCAATTAACCGTCAACTCTTAAACTACCTAGAAACCTTCCGCTTGATCAACGATCGCCAGTATGGATTCAGTCAGTGTCGATCCACTGATGATATTCTGGCTTATGTTACCCATTTATAGACAAATTCAATGGAAAAGTTTGGTGAAACACAAGCAGTTACTCTTGACATCTCAAAGGCTTTCGATCGTGTTTGGCATAAAGGTCTTCTAAACAGCTTCCATCTTATGGTTTACCAACTGTTTTTTGTAATTGGTTATCCAGTTTTCTCTCTGATTGCTCACTGAGGGTGATGGTAGATGGCTCTCTGTCTTCTAACTTCTCCATTAATGCTGATGTCCCCCAAGGTTCAGTTCTTTCCCCCACTCTTTTCCTCTTGTATATGAATGACCTTCTTCCATTGACTGGATATCCTATCCATAGTTCTTTCGATGATAGCACATTGCATTCCACTTTCTATTTTGAAAACCTTGCCCTGCTCAATCAACTTCAACTTCTCGAATATCCGCTACCAATTCATTAAATGCCGATCTCCAGGTAATTCTCCAGTGGGGCAAAGACAACTTAGTTGATTTCAATCCTTCTAAAACCCAGTCTTGTCTTATATCTCGCAAAAAGGATTCTTCTACTCCTATGCTTATCTTTGGTGACACTCCGATTTCTAGGCAAAATGATATATCTCTTTTGGGGATTACCCTGATTTTTACTCTCTCTTGGCACAAGCACGTTACAAATATTGCTTCCTCTGCATTTAAAAAATTGTTTTCTCTTTCGCTCTTGGCGTTACTTTTCTTCCAAACAGCTGTTAATTCTGTACAAATCGCAAATCCGCCCTACCATGGAGTATTGTTCCCACATCTGGGGTGGTGCCCCCAAAACCTCTCTCAGGCTTCTAGATTACATTCAAAAGAGGACAGTTAGGTTAATTAATGACTCATCTCTAACACTGTCTCTCCACGTACTGTTTCTGCTGCATGTCTTTTCCACAGATACTTCCATGGGCACTGGTCTTCTGAATTGGCTTCTATAATTCCCACTCTCTCTTTCAAAACAGTCCGAACATGTGCGGCCATTAGCCAACATCCATTACTATCCAACTTCAAACTCACAGAACCAACTTTTCATCTTCCTCGTTTATTCATTCAACCGCCGTTTTCTGGAACAACCTTCCTTCCTAAGTATTTCCTGAAAATTAGAGTCTACAGAAGTTCAAGTCTAATGGCAACAAATATCTTCTTTTCTCGTCTCAACCTCTAACCTAAGCACGGTACTAAGTACTATAGGTTCTAATACCTCTCGTGTTTGGGGTTTTCATAAAAAAAAAAAAAAAAGGACTTTTTTAAACATCACCGGAATCTAACACTAGTTACTGTTCGGTTATTTTATTTTATTTTTCTTTGCTCTTAAATTTGGAAATTTATCAACTATGTCGTCAAAATTTATAGAGTTCGTTACCTTGGACTCCATAAATACTAATGATAAATCGGACATTTTGTCATGGATTATAAACGCGGACAATACGCCGTGGTCAACCTGGGTTTTACTGTAAGCATCCTATTACAGAATTAGGAGAGATGATTTTCCTTTATCGTGGAAACTGATCCATTGTTTCGCAGAAATGAGTCATCCACACTTGAAGTAAATTTCACCTCTCTGTTTATATGGTAGGTACAAGTGGGCCCTAGTTTGGAACAGGGCGTTAAAAAAATCGATTTAAAAAATTGAGATTAAAGAGGCCCCCCCCCTCTATTGTGAGGCCCGAGGCTAGTGCCTCATGTGCCTATTCAAAAGTACTGCCCTGCGTCAGATTAATCCACTAATGGCTATCCATTTCGTCGGAGGTATCTTTTGATAGTATACATAAATAGAGTATTAACATAACAGCCTTATTAGTCAAATAACCTCCCACATAATATTTCTCAGTCCTTTAGGCCATTATTACCTAAACTTCTTTCTTGAAATATAACTGGGCATTTCAAAAAGTTGACCGCTATTTCCGTTTTGAAAATGGTTGCCGAGAGTTGAAGAAAATACGAAAAGAAAAAAAAAAGGATATTACTGCCTGAAATTTCTAGAATTTTAGTGCTCCTGCTACATTAATAAGTTAACTGAGAACTCCGTATTTACTTAGCAGATATGAAATTTCTCGCATAGCTTAGCTCCAATAACGTGAGGTCTGTACGAACGTATACTGCACAGTTGTTTCCAATTACAGATAAAGCGGTTTCTCAGATAAAAGGTAGTTCTTTTCCTCCTGACTGTTGCGCTGTGCAATTGGAAGGCACATAAGCATTTAAATACGTCGAGACTAACGCATTCTCCTCACGCTGTCGAACTTCTTCGCAGTATCTTCAACTACATTCACATAACAGTTTTTTTAGGTCACGCTATCTACAAACTGTAACGTATTATACAATCCAGGATGTGGTGGAGTCTAACCAGTTATGTTTTATGCTCATAATTGTATTTCACTGTCATAAAAAGTATCTCTTCTTTTTCCTCTTAATATCGTTGACCTTCGTATGGTACACAGTAGCCCGACTTAAGACAACTTTCCCCTCAGGCAAAGTATTTCATGAACTTTTCCTTTTTTAATTCTCTCCTGTAGTTAAGGTCTTTATCCCCCTAAGGTAGCGTAGCGTTCATTCCCCTTTTTCCAACTTAAAATAGAAACACTGGACATGTTTGAATATATCTATAAATAGTCAGGCCAACATGACTGAATTAATAAAAAAAATAAAGCAATGATATCTGGTCGATCGCAATACCATATGCGAAGTACATACTGTACATAAAATGATTGTCAAAAAAATAAAATAAAAACACCATATTGAGTTATTTTTTAATTCGGACTTAAATTCGTCGGGGGGAAAATTCTAATCCAATTTTACATCTAAAATTTAAGACACTTCTGCAGAAAACTAATCACCAGTGTCACCATTTCAATAGTAAAAGAAGCTAAAAAAATTTCTAATTGAAAAGGAGGGGAGACAATAAAACTCAGTCAGTGTTTCTGTTGATACAAAGGAAATGAACTGATGCGTTACGTAATTACTCACTCCAGTACACTCGCACTGCCATCCTGTTATTAACTACTATCTTCATTTAAAAGCTTCGTTTAGCTGGTTTCGCTTGTACATACTAGGACAGTAAAGAAGACAGAAGACAAGGACATCAAGATGAACGCTTACTACACCGTACTTTTTAGTTTAAATTTTCTCATAAAGGTAACTAAATGATTATGCCCTTGACGTGTTAGGGAATTTAAGATTTCCTCTCTTTATACCCGGAAACGTTACGCCTGAACAGATTCTGTCTTAAAGTCATATGGTTATCCAACATGGTATTGCAAGTACACACTACAAGGAAAATTTTCCTGTGGTAACTAAGCTTCAACAATTTCCATACTTAGAAAATTCCTGGGAATTTATGGATCTTCAAGCATGCCAGGGTGTTAGATTTTCAAGAATTAGCTTCGTTCTCGCTCGCGATGGACTGTTCGAACACAAATACGGATTTCAAAGTCAAGAAATCAGTACGAAATCAGTCAAGAAATCAGCAAAAGTTTATAAAATTATTCATAACTGGCCATCTACTCAGTTCGTTCTTTGTAGAGATGACTGTTGAAATAACGACAATTATTTCCCTCTGCCTAACTGTTTTCGATATATTGAATCATTTTTTGACTGCTGTATCCAGGATACGTATCGTCCTCATTCCTCCTTTTACAGAATACCTTTTTTGATTTTTGTAAGGTTCAAACGGATAGTAGCACAATGACATACAATATGTGGTATCCTACAAATCAAACGTCTTCCAAATTCTGTAAACTCCGCACTACATATCACATCCAGGACACTTGTAACAAACTGTGTAACAATTTCTCAAAAAGGCTCTTTATCTGCCGTTCTTTGAGTTTGTGAATTTGATCTCGGTATTTGCATCGCATCAATGGTGTGTCCAGAAATGAAAGAAAAATAAATATGCAAGAATACTGTAATCAGATTTGTCAATAATGTTTAACTTCAGTGCAGAATAAAGTATTTATTAATCCTCGCTAAAAGTAAACAACAAGCTAAGAAAAAAAAAAAATCACAAATTAAGAAGTAGAACACTTGGGTTAATAAAAAAAATGCACATTTGAACGTTTGACGTCAGCGTGATTAACCCGAACAAAAAATCAGATTATGCACAGTTCCCCATTATGGCTTCATACCACCTTCCTCGGTATCTCTCCTGCATTGTCTGGTGGAATTTCTACTCACGAGCTAAGTCTGGATATTTTTATTGGCAAAGTCTGGGCAATCTTAGTTTCACTAATTTGTCTTTAATATTCAGTCAAATTGTCAACTAGTTCTTCGTAATTTTCACACTTAATGTTAATAATTATAATGTAACGGCTGCCGAGCATAATTTATATCCGTATAAATATATTATGTCTGTAGAAGTGCGTTCTCGCGCGCCGATTTGTATGTTGTGCAGGCTGAAAAACCAGGAATAACTCACAGGGAATCCTACTCCCTCCACCTGAGATCAGCTAACTATAGCCTCGACTGAAGGACTTTAGAAATTCCTCCGGTCATAGAACCAATACTTTTCCAACCTGCTTAACTTGTGGACTAATAGGTATGCCATCGTTCACTTTTGCATCAGACAACTTTGGAAACAGGGTGTGTGTGTGTGTGTGTGTGTGTGTGTGTGTGTGTGTGTGTGTGTGTGTGTGTGTGTGTGTGTGTGTTAGGTTGCATCTCAATTCCGAAAGATCATCCTCTTCTCCTGCAACACTGATATACTTGTTTCAAACGTAAATTTCCAAATGAAACTACCTGAAAATCCAGAAGGAACTCCTTCACTCTAAAGTCTCCACAGGCATCCCATTTATACTGGTCATAATTGATCTATCACACGCTTCACATTTCCGTAGGCTTCTTTAATATGAAAAGGGGGTCACCACAACAATGTAACCATATCTAGAAAAAAGGCGAATATGCGTCCTTTCCTCAATGAGTCAAAGAATCCTCAACAAACATCACAGAGTAATTCAAATAAGTTGAACACGTTTACTTTTTATTAATTATTTTATTTGAAATTTATTGTTCGGTTCAAGACGAAATCACATAAACCGTTTTGTACTTGAAAACTTAAAAGACCCTTTGATTCAATTTTAAATAGATAATCTTTATTGTATGATTGATGAACTACAGCAGTGCTTCTCAAACTATCTGTGAAGGACCAATTTCTTTTATTTCCAATCCGTCGCGGACCAGTACTTTTGTAAAGTACAAATCGTCGCGGATTGGTAACGTCCGTGACCAATTTCCAATTCGTTGAGGACCGGTAATAAACAGTTCACGAACCGGTACGGGTCCGCGGACCACACTTTGAGTAGCACTGAACTACAGGATAGCACCTTCACAGCCTATAATGGTAGGAATCTTAAAAATACATAGAAAATATTGATAAGCGTTACATTACTTTATATCAGTAAATTAATAAGAGGAGTTTACCTCAATATAGTACGTGGAACACTTCCGTATGATACCCTCCAGAAATTAAAACGGAAAAAACGAAAAAATCGACAACTTACCGGTCCATTAAAGTAAAATATAAATAATTAAAGTAAAATATAAATAATTAAATAATCAATTTAACACAATTCAAAACAATTAAAATTCAAATTAACGCAATTAAAAGAATAACGAAATACTCAAAAAGATCTTCGTTTTGAATATTTTCGTTATTCTTTTAATTGCGTTAATTTGAATTTTAATTGTTTTGAATTGTGTTAAATTGATTATTTAATTATTTATATTTTACTTTAATTATTTATATTTTACTTTAATGGACCGGTAAGTTGTCGATTTTTTCGTTTTTTCCGTTTTAATTTCTGGAGGGTATCATACGGAAGTGTTCCACGTACTATATTGAGGTAAACTCCTCTTATTAATTTACTAATATTATTATCAACGTAGAACATATTGAGTATTACAGCTCTGATTCATACTATCTAATTACTTTATATCTTAATTGCAATCAGCGAAAATAAGTAAATTTTACATGGATGCCTGATGCCATGCCCATAACAGCAAAAATGCTAGGGGTTTAACATAGAAAGGAACTAAACTTCTAAAAACAAAAAAATAAGTTGTAAGCACATGAAAACAGTTTTTTTTTTTTTTTTTTTTAATGTTGTTGCTTTTTCTCCCCTTATTTTCTGGCGACTGTCGGAACCAGCACTTACTCTTCATGGAACCAATCACAAGGTTCCGCTGAACACCATTTGGGAAACACTGAAATAGCGCAATAGACTACTATTGCACTATTTCAGTGTTTTCCAAAACTAATTGAAGCAAATTAAGCGGGGTCTCTATTCGACTTCATTGATCATCAAGATGGCGCCATGCTAGGTAACAAGACGTTGCTTCGAAATTTACTATGTAAATCGGAATCTGCTCCCTGCCAATTGGGAATTTACTAAGTAAATTCTGAATTGGTGGGGGGGGGGCAATCGAAGGATAAAGCAAGCTTCATTGTTTTCCTTTTTCAAAATATAATACGTATGTACTAATTATGCAAAATCTGTCCATGCAGCAATACACTTTTACATATGTGTAATGTATATGTGAATAATTTTTTATTCACATATATATTAATTTAATTTAACAAAAATTTAATTTTTGTCGCATTTACGAGTTTCTTTCATTTTTCGGATTATCCGTGAAAATTTATTTCCCAACTACTCCGGATAATGGTGTCGACTTAAATAAATATGAGCTTTACACGTCAAGCAAAACTTACAATTTTCACATAACGTCTCATTTGGTTACTAGCCTTCTTTTGGCGTTCTTCTTCCTGGGAAGCTGGTGGTGATGTGTACGATATCCTAAACTAAATGAAACGGCTGTTTCATTTAGTTTAGGATATTTGGATACAGTATATGAATATATAAGTCGTTTCATATAAACGTGGTAATTCAAGGTCAGTTCTTATAGAAACCATGTATTGAATTACGGAGTGAAGTCGTATTGGTAAAAAACAGCATTTATTGATCTGTGTCATTGGGAAACAGGGTGGGGAATGGCGATGGTTTGCTTTTGCTCTTAAGGACTGTAATGGAGTCATCAAGTAGCAACTTCCAGAAACTGGGAAATGGCGCAATGTCTATGAAGAGCTTTGTTATTGCGAGTTTTCTACTGTTGATTGTTATTAGTTAGGGAAGTTACATCTGTATAGCCATCTTAATTATTCATAATTGCATCCCTATCCCACCAGTGATGCAACAGCAAACATCCCACCAGTAATCTATTTCTATCTGCAGTCGCTCTATTACACTATAAATAGCATCGCTGATTCTGGTTTTTAAAACTGACAAAATTGTTGTGAGTAGTGGTTCGAATGCAGCGTCTTTTTTGCAAATTCCCTCGGATCTCACGTTCGCATGTTCTCTGAACCTGCGAACGTGAGACTTTCAGACTTTCAGGTCCAGAATACAAGATGGCTAACCAATCCACCCATCCGGAAAGTCTTCACTCAACAAATATCGCACATTTTTCTGTAAATCACAGGTGCTCCATCTTGCTCTAACAGCATTTCCATCTGGAAAAGCAAAACGTTCTCCAGTATATCTCTATGCTGGTACCCATCAGTAGTTTCGAGAAAAAAAGTTTCTATGCTTTCATCACTAACGCTGTCTGCCCCTTTCACTGCATGATTTAAGCAACAACCGTTCGTAACAAAACTTTTGGGTCACCCAAACAGAGTATTTGGTGAGAGGGTTTTTGCCATAATATGTCCTAAATTTACATCGCAAACTTAGTTTCTTGGAAACAAAACCTGCAGCGAGCTCTTTCCACACCTGTGAAGGTCACCATTTGCAATCGCTACTGCAGCATTCTTAGGGATAAACGCAGAAACTGAAATATGACAGGCAGGGTAAACTGAAATATTCCCGTACAAGACAGTGCGTTGAGTTGCCTTATATATATATAAGGCAACTCAACGCAGTGTATAGGTTTCAAGTGTTTGCTTTTCAATTATCCGTTACTATTCGACATCAATAAATGATATTTGAATTAGTAATCAATTATGCTGTATAAAAGGTAAACAGCATGTGCTTAGAAAACAGCTCTGTCAAGCAGAATGTAAAACAATAAGAAATTGAATAACGGGAGTATCAAGTTTCATATACTGGATGAAATGCAAGGGCAGAATAACTCAATTAGAAATAATGGAAAAATCGCTTTAATAATAATAACTGTTCAGCACTGGTCACTATAATAAAAAATAAGTAATAATTCCTATAAATGACGAAAAGAGAAACACGCACTAGGATGCAGTTCCAGAAGAAATGAGAAAGTTCAATATTTTAAACTTAAAGAGATTACTGTAAATAATTGGAAAAAAATCTGGAAGTTCAAGAAACAAATGAGAAACACTGCAATGAAGAATTAAGAATGACACTGAGAAAATTTCTCAAAATACATGAAATATATAAGCTATGTGTTTGGAAAAACAGAATTAAAATGACTTTGTTAACAAAAGCATTGCACGTATAGTTGGGGGGGGGGACGTTACGTGGTTACAGAACGACAAATGATACTGAATCTGAAGAATAATGATGGGGTACTTATAAATAGCAGAGAAGGCATAATTCAAATAGCAGAAGACTACTATAAAGTATTATATAAGGAGCAAGGGAATGACGCTGGCAGTGGGGAAGATGGATCACAAATTTGCAGCACATGCGACATACTCGATATCCTTCCTTTTTTGGAAGAATATCGAGTATGTAAACCTGGAAAATTGTTGAAACTAAATCTTGATGAGATAGACCATGCATTGAAGAAAATGAAGAAACAAAAAGCCCTGGGTGAAAAGATAAAGTTACTGTAGAGTTGTTAAAATTAGGAGGAAGAGACATGACACAGAAACTCTTCACAAAATACATTAGGAAAGGCGTGACCCCTAAGGAGTGGAATAATGCAATCATAATTTTGCTGCATAAGAAAGGAGACAAATTAGAAATTGGAAATTATAGACCAATTAGCTTGTTGTTCCACATCTACAAGTTGTTCACAAGGTTCAGTCATCACTAACAAAAAAAAAAAAAAAAAAATACTTGATGAGAATCAATCGAAAGAGAAAGCTGGCTTTAGGACAGTATTCTCAACTATGGATCACCTTCACGTAATATCACAGCTAATGGAAAAAGCAAATAAATATAAAACACCATTATGCCTGGCATTTCACTTCATACAGCATAAGGCAATGTTTCGGGCACTGGAAAGACAAGGCATAGACACCCCATATATTATAATTTTGAAGAAAATATATAAGAACGCTACCTCCTTTATTATACTAGACAAAGACAGTCGCAAATTTAAAATTGAGAAAGGAGTTCGACAAGGAGACACACTATCTCCGAAGTTGTCTCCTGCTGCCGCCCTTGAGGAAGCTTTCCGAAGATTGGACTGGTCGCAGAAAGGAGTCAATGTGAATGGAGAGTACCTAAACCATTTACGACTTGCAGATGACATTGTGATCACTCGTAAGCCCTGATCCTCAAGAATTAGAGGAAAACAGTTATGCAGACTTAGTAAAGATTTCGGACTAAAGATAAATATGGTTAAAACAAAAGTAATGATGAACAAGTATGCCACAGAAAGAGATAATCGTTGAAGGAGTAAAAATTGAAAAGGTGGTTTCATATACTTATCTTGGACAAGTCATCAGCTGTAACAACGATAAATGGCTGGAAGTCAAGGGAAGAATAAATTTCGGATGGATAGCATTCAGGAAATATAGTCACGTACTGAGGAACAATATCCCAATTTGTCTGAAACGTAAAATGAACCAATGTATACTTCCCACCATGACTTATGGAAGTGAAACTTGGGCACTTACCAAAAGAATGGAAGAGAAGCTGAAAACTACACAGCGAATAATGGAACGAATTATATTAGGAATCACTGTTTTCAACAGTGATTTCTAATATAATTCGGAATAAGAAGAGAAACACATGGATTAGGCAGCAAACACAACTAAAGGACATTCTTATCAAAATTAAAAGAACTGAAATGGACTTGGGCAGGACACATAGCTCGAAGACATTATGACAGATGGACTAAGAAAATAACAGAATGGTACCAAAGAGGAGCTAAAAGAAAACCCGGAAGACAACAACGGATTTGAACAGATTAAATTCAAGAGTTGGGGGGTATAAAATGGATGGCCATTGCACAAACTGGAAAGGCCTACATCCTGCAGTGGATTGAAGATGGCCGATGATGTTAAGAGGTTGTATCCCATTAAGATGATTACTATAATTAATACCACTCATATACCACGTGAAATTAATAATATGGTTTATTAAGCTAATCGCCTAAATCAGTATACAATTTAAGATGACGTTTCATATATATCTTACCGATACCCATCAAACCATGTTTCTGTCAGACTCCTCCTGCAGATGCTCCCAGAAACTGAAGTACGTACAATTTGTCGACAGGGTATGCACTTCAGGTTTCTGTGAGCATCGGCAGGAAGAGTCTGACAGCAGCATGGTGTCTGATGATGGGTATCGGTAAGAAGCCTGAAATGTCACCTTAAATTGTATAGCGATTAGCTTAATAAACTATATTATTAAGCTCACGTAGTGGACGAGTGGTATTAATTATAGTAATAAGCTCACTGCAAGTATCCCAAAGTTTTTTTTTTTATAGGGATGTGGTAGAGTATCTAGATGGATGAGAGTATCTAGTAAAGAGGTATAACAATAATGTAAAATAAAGAGAATATTGGATTATATCCGATCAATGTTTTCCTGTTGTATAATGACTGCTTTCCGCAACATTTTTTTATAAGTTCATAAAGGAGCACATTGTTCCGAAAGCTACTAATGTGGTGTATTGTTTTTTTTATCGCTCTTAATCCGGTCTTTCGTTTTACTGTCTTTAATGTATTCTTTATCACTTTTATATACATTTTTAAAATTTGTAATTTTAACTGTATATATTTTATTTGTAATAAAGTTCATTTTTACAATTTGTCTCCAGTAGCAAGATCTCTTTAATATTATAGTAAAAAATGCAGTTGTCTAAAAGCCGAGTTAGAAATTCCTCACCCGCCAGTGACGTTCATTCATGCAAGTTACAATTATATAGTAATTATTAATTACAGAATATTTTCTTCAAGACAATTATTTCACATTTATTAGCACCAGACAAATATTCGGCTTTCTTATATTTCACTTTGTTACTTTCTCAATCAGTGCATCACATACAGGTCACATACCCCTACTCAAGTAGTACACTAATCCGGCCTTTTCCCAAAAATCAGTTGTCCAGACTATCTAATTATTTCTCGGCTAGATTACAACTGAGTTATATACTTTCAAATGAACTGCTATATTAGATCTGGAATGTGGACAAAGTTAATATTTCAATTCTAGAGTTAATGCCGACTGCTCAACTACTCATTCGCAATTATGAGATGGAGGTCATTAGGCTACAATTGAAATGATGCGAGGATTACACCAGAAAATAAGCCATTTACTCTATAAAATAAAAAAGTAATAATTACTTGGGATTATTTTAAAGTCATGTGAACTAGCAATTGAGCATTCAGTTTAGTTGCTTCAGGCTGCGTTATTATAAGACGATCCTAGTTATTCTTTTTCAGGCGCGTCGAGCCATTTTTTTAAAGGCTGGAATAAGAGGAACCTAGAATCGTCTTATCTTTTTTTTTTGTAAAGCAACAAAACCTGGAAAATTGGGTCCAGTGTGTAAAATATTATGCTGTGAATGTTGCTATATTTATGTTAAAAATTACACGTTATGAAACGATTACGTCTATCCTGAAAGAATCCTTATTTAATTAAAAAATAATAATAATAAAGCGCGTGTACCCTGTATGCACGAAAGATGTTTTATGTGAATACATCCTTGTCTTGGAAGAGGTTAGCAAAATCCATTTGTAGAACAGTATAACGTCACAATTATACTTCCTGCAGTAATTACTACAGGAAGTATGATTGTGACATCGAGGCTACATCGGCACAATCATAAGGAAGCATGATTGTGACGTCAATTTCATACATCCTTAGTACAAAACAAATATTTGACGACAACAAAACAAATATTTGACGACAATATTTGCATGTCCGTTACACTCGATTGTTAGGTGCCGCTATAGATGTTTTCACATTAAAAATAAATAAAAGTAAGCATACATACCTTAACCATGCAATTAACTGCCCGATTTGTAAAATATGGTCCCGTTTTTAAGAATGTTAGCATATATGAGGCCGCCGTAGCCCAGTGGTCAGGCGCGCGAGTGAAAAAGCACACGTGCCTTGAGTGACCGGGGTTCAAGCACCGTGACTACTAAATACGGTGCTGTTTCTTGTATTCTGTCTATCTTGTGAACTCCTCTGACCGTTTGATCGTCCCGGAGTATAAAAAGAAAATTTATTATTATTATATGAATAAAGCGCCTATTGCCTTCACCACGCCTGCCGCCCGCTAACACGTAACAACTCAACTCTCAGGACGGATTTTCATGAAATTTATATTTGGACCTTTTAGAAAGATTTGTGGAACACTCCAAATATCATTAAAATTGGAATAATAGAAATTCTACAATTATTGTTTCTTTGACCGTCCGTCTGCATGTAATAACTTTTTTTTAAGGATGGATTTTAATTAAGGAAATTTTATATTTCGCACTAAGAAAGGTTTGTCGACCCTTCCTATGTGTCATTAAAATCACACCAATTATTTTCTTTTTTTGGAATATATATATATATATATATATATATATATATATATAAATGTATATCACATGGGCTATCTTGCTGATATGCGCAGAAACGAAATTTTCTGTTCGCGCATAAATAGTGCTTTTTGCTGTAAATCGTGAATTATTAACGCGCCTGAAATGAAATGCTCTGCGCACATTAACTACCCTTTTTTTTTTGTAATGAACTTATATTTTGCAGGAGGTACAAACCCCAGCAATTGATTTTTGCTGAACAGCATAATTATTTGCATTTTAATCGATGGATTTTAGATGCAGCTGCCTTAGTGCATGCAACCAGAGCCACCTTGATAATAATGATCTTAAGGTGACGCTTATGCAACGCATTCTTTTAAGGAGCAGAACATGTTTGTTAAATAGACTGCCCGCAACCCACCTTATGATGGTGGGCGACTGCCCCACTAACCCCCTTCCCTCAACAGTAAAGTCCGCAGCGTTTTCGCTGCGGAGTTTAGTCTACGCGCATCTCTAGCCCCATCAAATTTTCGTGTACCCCTCGTCGCAAAGGGAGGTTTGTCTGTTGTGAGGGGGGGAACCTGAGTCAATCCCGGTGAAAAACCTTACGACCACTGTTTAAGACCGCAAAACTCAATGCTGAATCGAAAATCCATGGAAAATTCCGATAAGGGTAGCAGCTGGAATCGAACCCCGACCAGTTATTCAGTAAGCCAGCAAACGTCGCTACAAGGCTACCGTGGTCTCGCATGCTATCGCTTTAATTTCAGTATTTCAAATCACATTTCTCACTAGTCGCGTGGGTAGTGCGACGTGATTGCTAAAGTTCCATTACATTCCATTGTTAGGTGCCGCTATAAATGTTTTCACATCAAAAATTGTCGTTATAAAATTTAATTAATGAGCTGGTGAAAAATAAAAGTGGATTTTTAGAAGTTGCTAACGCAATCGTTTTGCGTGCTTGACAAGCTTTCCCGGCGAATACAACAAATTGAAATAAATAGCGAGGATGGAGGATATTACTTTATTTAATTAGTTTTATCATCATTTTATTTATTGTTAAAGCAATGAAACTTTACTTTATCTGAATTAAATTTAAAAAAATAATAATGAGCCTAGGTAAAAATTGGTCCAGTGTATACGAAATGCTACAGAAAGTATCGTGAATGTTGTTCTATATGTGGTAATTACGTTATGACACGAATGTTTATATCGGAAGAAGAACATCCATGTACTTCTTCCGATGTACTGATGCTGCAACATGCACTAGTACGTCGTAATACACAGCGTCACGTATCATGATATGCATTGGTAATTTGTTTGATTGATAGCTATTATTCATACCGCTGTCCCAATCTACCTCGTGTAGCGATATAAGCTTTAATTGTATTAAGTACAGCTGTCATTTTCACTTATACACTAAACTGACTACTTAAGGAAAGCTGTTGAAACAATTTCTATTAGATTGTTGAATTGAGGTATCCTGATTTTCAAGTGTAAACTGTACGATGTTACGCTAATACTGTATATCATAACAATGATTTAAGGGAGTATGGACGTCAGTCCAGAAAGCACTGTATTGTATGGATAAATAAATGAAAAAAAAAAAAAGTTAAGGGATTTATTTCTGTGCTTTCTTAAACATTTTTTTTCTTCATTTATTTATCAATACAATTTATCCAGTTTGAATGTACGTGGGCAGGAGTAAACCCCAATTTCTGAGAGATGTTTATTTCTTGTCAAACTGACACAAATTAAAATCACTGGTCCAGTGCGGGTTGGCAGATCGACCGTATTCAGCAGTCAGGGGCTTGAACCCCGGTCTACTCAAAGAGCGCGTGCTACTGCACTCCCGCCCCTGACCACTCGGCTACGGAGGCCGTTTTACCTATACGAATGGATGCCACAAATTCATTTATCATTGGGGAGGAGGGGGAATCGCTGTGCAGCAAAGTTTGAAAACCCCTTATTCAGAATACACCAGCACGAACCAAAACTACTCTGGTAACAATGAAATCGATTAAATATCCTCTTTCAAATCAGAGAACAATGAATTCTAATTTTCTTAAAAAATTTAACTGGTTTTAATTTTTAACATGTTGGTGAAAAATAAAGAGTGCGTTTTTGGAACTTATGTAACTGTCGTCTTTCACGCTTGACAAACTTTTCCGGTGAATAGAAGTTAAAAATGTAATAAATGTAACCTAGTCTATATGAAGTGAATTAAGGGGGGCAGCCTGTTGCTGCTATTGGCCTTATTTCAATACTTTGCTTTCAAGGATCAAGTAACTAGTCGAGCCGTTTTAACTTTGCAATAGGAAACTACTAAATTAACCCAATTCCTAGCCTGTTATACTTGTACTTTGCATCAACTGCAGAAAGTCAACTTAGCAGGTGACCTTATAATAGCTTCACTGCTGATAACACTTAATTTATGTACAATATTTAAACGTCAGTTGTTTATGTATTTAATATTTACATAAACAACTTCCTCCTATCCCTTAATTATCGTTCCATGTAAAACCTTTATTATATATCTATAAGATGTAAAGCCCTCTAAGTACCTGGACGCAAAAAAAAAAAAAAAAAAAAAAGAAAGAAAGGAAAAAAAAATGCTGCTCACCACATGAAAAGATTCCGTAATACTGTTATTCTGCTGCACAGAAGAGCTGGAGTTTTAATGTTGTTGTATTTGCGAAAAGATAACCAAAGCTATGCTACTGCAGTGGCGGATAAAAAAAACTGCCTCACCTTCAAAAAAGTAACAATTTTAGTGAAACGTATAAGATATTGTTTGATTACAGTCATTTAGTTTGTCGCAAAGCAACGGTATTGCGTAAGATAGCGCTTCTATTGCATCAGACAGTAATTGCAAGGTATTGCATCAGCCGTTTCTATAAATACGGCGTTGGAAGGATATACACGCTCATTAGCATCCTGTTTTGCGGAGGTATAAGTATGGCTCCATATGTTCAGTTGACACCAAGAAAAAAAAAACGTGCATCTCTTGATCTGTCCCAGGAAGGGCTTTCTACGTGTGCTATCCCTGATAAAATAGGCTCTTACCAGCCCGGGAGCCGAAATTAAAGCGTAAAACCGGTGATGCGAAGAGAAGACCTGGATCAGGCCGTAAGAGAGTGACTACGCCTTCCCAAAATCGATATTTGAAACGGCTATGCCTTCGTAATCGTTATGCTAGTGCTCCTGATCTAAAACTGGACTTTGAGATGGCCCCTGGTATTGAAATAAATGCACTAACTGTCCAAAGAAGGCTTCGGAATGTGGTCTGCATGCCTATCGGTCCAAGAAGAAGCCTTTGTTGACCCAACAAATGAGGAAGCGACTTTCTTGGGCTAAAACGCATGTTTCATGGACAAAAGAGCAATATGACACCGTCATCTTTTCTGAGAAATCAAAATTCAACCTGCATGGCTCGGATGGGAAGCGATATATCAAAAGACGAAAATCGGAGGCATACCATCCTGACTGCATAACACAGACTGTAAAGTTCCACGCCGGTCAGATGGTCTGGGGGATTGCATAACAAGCAAAGGGGTGGGGCGAATTAAGTTTATTAAAGGAACGGTGAATGCCGAAACCTACACTGCTGTCCTGGAGGAGTGCCTGAAACCTGTGAGTGCCTGTTATTAGGGATCACCACACAGACGTCCAAAACTGCATTTTTCAAAAGGGCTCAGCATCTTGCCACACAGCAAAATTGGTAAGTTTTATGCTATTTTAGATTTAATGAGGAGTTTTGTCTTCTTGTCTCACAAGGCTTAAAACATACTTACACCAATGTTTTCCCTCGTTTTTCTCCCTTAAGGTGCAGTCATACCTCAGAAATGTTGGCATTACAGTGTTGGACTGGCCCGGCAACAGTCTAGATTTGAACCCTATTGAAAATTACTGGTACATAATGTCGTCTAAAATTGCTCAGAAGAAGCCAACAAGTGAGATTCAGCTGCAGGAGAGCATTGTAAGGGTGTGGTACCATGAAATTGGGCAACCGTATACCAGAAGTTGATTAACTCTATGCCAGATCCAGATTTATTCAAGTAATAGGAGATTATAATCATATTAATATCTTCTACTTAAGAAACTAGTTATATGGAAGTAAGGGGTTGAATCACATGGCTGATGTGCTATATAAGCTTGCTTTCTTCTTATTATTATTTGTAGCGGCAACCAAGTTACTTTATTATGACAATATTACTAGCGAGCTCTTAATTTCTCAGCTAAGAACTTTTAGCTGTAAGACAGATCCAGCTTTCAACGGCTGGATAACTTTACATTTTCTATGGCTATGGAAAAATATATTATAACATTTTTCTCAATCATGAATGCGGGATGAAACTTCCTTTCATGATTGAGAAAAAATGTTGTATATAAAGATTCACTTGACAAAATGGTATTACAATTAGTTTTCCAGTAGATACTATCCATTCCTCGGTACAATACTTCTTGACACTGTTTAAACAATTTTACTCTCCACTTTTCGCTTCCGATGGCCAAACTAAAGCTTAAATATACCAGCTATTAAATAAATGTAGTAATTCAGTTCCAATAATTACTGAAACCGGCAAGATATGTAGCTAATTATAAATTATTTCAGCTACACATTCTAGACTCTCCATTCGCCGACTCTTTTGGTTCTAAGAGATCAAAGAAGAGCGCCCATGATGAGAGATGAGATGAGCTTGTTCTAGGAATTCCAGACTCAACAACTCGCTTAAACAAATAAGTGAATATACAATTAATCTATAATTTCGCTGCTTTTAGGGCCTCCGCATTTTGTGGTTTGCAGTACGATAGTTACGCCGCTGGCTCTTCTACCTCAAATTGCTGCCCTCCAATTACTTTTTCCTTTGTTTCTATTAGAAGTGAGGTATAGATTGTGGTACTTATGAGTGTAACGCCAATTAAGTCATACAGAATAAAGTGTTACAGAGGTAGGGATGCATTTATAAATTTGCTAACCTAGGCAAAATACTTGTACACGGCCCTTAAAAGGGGTAAGAAAGGGATCCGAAAAACAGTACGTAGTGTAGTTGTCTAAAGCAACCGTTTACAAGCGTCGAATTTGGAAAGTTAGTCTAACCAATGCAACAGAACACGTACCAGGAGTTGTGACGAGTACTTCCATATTACGGGCCCTACACAATTATCATACTTGTCAAGGGATAAATTCGTCAATATACATTGACAGTGACTTCGGTTCCCAAAACTAATAATCCAGGATTGCGAAAAATTACTGTTTATTAACCTGTGGGTATCACAGTTAATAGAAAAGCCACCTTCCCCACACAGGGTGAAAAAGACTTGGGATCGAATCCCGTCGATAAACGTGAGAAAATTTTATGGGCCTAACAATGTGACTGAGTTAGTCAGTCAGTCAGGCTAAGGCGGTAGCATGGTTTTTCTCTCGGAAACTCAGGTTTAGTTCAGGAAACAGACATATCAACACCAAAGAAAACATGAAATTTACAGACATAATATATATATATATGGCGCAATATGACCTCAGTTGCTGATACGCCGAAAAAAACCCTACCACAACTAGCTGATAGCTTTTGACACACCCGGTATTTTACTCATTTATACATTTCGCTGATTCATTTCGTTTACACCAGTGGTGGTAAAAGTCATGTTGACTCTCGTAAGAGCTCATGAACAAATGCTGAAGTTCCCATGACTTTCATGACCCTTCATTGTTGCTTATAGTAACACATCCCGTTGCCTTGATTACATTGCTTACAGCAACGTGGCCTTCATTCAAGGATAAGAAATGTTGCGATTCATTCTTTACAATTCAAAAACAATTCTTGTATCTTAGAATTGTCTCGCTCCCAAATGAAAGTTGTCTGTTCTTCTGAGGAGAGTTGGGAGTCAAGGAAAAACACATCATGGGTCATCTCGCATAAAGACAATGCGTACATTTTTCCGAGTTCCATCAAGGCGGATACAAAGGCTTCTGTGGTTTTATTGAGGTCGAGTCTCAGCTTACAGCCTGTAGCTCTCGTATTGCGTCAAGCTATTAAGTACCATATAATATCTTCAACTGATATTGTAGCCTTGGTGGCGTTTATTTGTTTATCCTCATATGGTCTTAGTTTAAAATGGAGTAGCAATTTTTGGTTCTGTGAGTAGTGCTCATATGTGACATTTTTGTTAAGCATTTCTTCTTCTAAAGAAAAAAATAAATAAACATACAAGTTTAAATCGAAAACCCGATCTGTGTTGTACATATGCTATATAAACTTTAAATAAACTAAATCAGTTATTAATACTAAAGAGGTCAAAACTCTAGTATAGTAGTGGCACCTGCCCTGGCTAGAATAAATAAAAGTAGGAAATATCAATATCATAATTACGATCCACACGCAAGATTTGTGAACGTATCCACTTCCTTTTTTCCACTTCCAAATCATACAACACCAACAGTTGCCCTCCCCTTCCATCAACGACGATCGCAGGCGGTACGATATCTTTGGCCACTCGGAAGTACGTAAAGAAAATTTAACGTACACATCTCAGAAAATAAAGCAGGAGTGGCGGGGATAAACCAGTGTTTCGGGGGTCAGTGAGCTTCAGTCATCATATAACAGTTAAAAAAAAAAAAAAAAAAAAAAAACCGCATTACTTTTATCATAAAAGGTAGCTATGGCTCCCTTCGCCTCTATCTAGGACCACCACGGAAATAGCAATACATTAACTAAGCATATACTTCTTAATATAGTCATAAGCCCATTATATTAATTATACTTACAATGCCACTAACAGCATTTCAGTCTGTAACAAATTAAAAGTTTCCAAGATTCTCAAATTAAGCTGGGTGCTCAAAAATGAGTCGAAACGAACAATTTGAAGAAGTTATTCAGTTGTATGTATGTTCCCATCCAGAAAGTAAACAGAGAGAGAGAGAGAGAGATCGAACGAACACCGCTGACTGCAAATATTTTTATTCTGCGTTTTTTTTTTTTTTTTTTTTTACACACCTACGGGTTACCTTCTTTCTATAAGTGCGCGTAGTCCCACTTGTGTGAAGGAACCCATTTTGTACAGGCGGAATATATTTCAATAAAGGTGATGTAAAAGTCTTTGCCAATATCATCGGAACCTTAAGAGTTAGAGAAACTGATAGTTAAAGGAGGGAGGAAGAACAGGGATACTATAGATATCGCAAAGATACTATTAGTAGGATGATGGGGAAACAGAGGTGGTAGTCGTTAAAAGGCATGGGCATGGGTTTTAATTTCAGGAAAGGAGACTATGACAGCTTATGGTGGTACATAAGCTCAACTCTATCAACTGGAGAGTTAGCACATGGAGGGAAAATACATTACAATTATGAATTTTAAATTGCTAAAGACAAGAACAATAAAGTTCAATCCTTCCTACTTCAGTAATATTGTTAAATATAAGAGAAATTCTTATATCTTACTATAGGAATGCTCTTCAATCAACATTCACCCCCAACTTATCCAGTTAATCCATTATGAAAAAAAAAAAAAAGGTTAAAGTTAGTAATGCGATATTATCCATAAAATTTATTATCAATACATACGGTTCTATTAAAAAACTACTCTTGTGTTCAATTCTTATTATCTAACAACTGCTAAGAAAGGAAAAGCGAAGCGTTGTCGATGCACACCGAACCGCCGAAGACCAAACCAAGAATCGAAGAAAATTGTCAAATTTTCCTCATTATTTTTAGTTAAACTTCTTTATAAGTGACTAAGTTATTTCAGTTGAAATCCGTGCTCACAAGAAATAAAATGTCAAACTTAACAATATCCAGTCTCTTATAAACCAAATTTAATACTATCCCGCGTCAAGATTATTTTTGTTAATCAGTGTGAATACCACTATTCACACATACGCGTAAAGATCCATGAATCCGAAATGATGTATGGTCTACGAACATTTATAGAATTAAAATTTAACTTCATTTCAAGTGTTTCAGCTATTAAGAGTTTTATATATTTATTTTGTATATTAATAACTTTAGCTTCGTTAAAAAGAAAAATATGGTTCTCATGGATGGCATGAAAGGAAAGTTCAGAAGCACCTGTCCTTTTTGCTCTCACTGATGCCTGGTGCTGTTGTATTCGCTTTGAAAGGTAATTTTGGGTAGAACCAATGTAAAAAGAGTTACATTCCCCACATGCAACGCTATAAATTATGTTGGTACATTCCATGTTAGAGATTGAGGATTTTTTCATCTTCAATACATTGTGGAATTTACTTATAGATTGCGCCACTATATTAAATTCTGTATTTTTAAAAATATTAATAAACTGCTTATACCACTGTTGTACATAAAGAACTTTTTTAAAGTATTTATGTGCAGTGTTATTGCTCATTAATATCGATTCTGATTTATGTTTCGCTTGTTGCTGTATGGTCCTAATTAAACTTAGCGCGTATTCCCTGTTCAAAAATCTTGTTAATTAAAAAAGTACTCCAAGTTCATTATTAAGACATTCCTGTAGAACCATATCTATAAGTATTATAGAATCGATTGAAAATGATACTTCTTTTATAAGCAAAATGGTGATAATTGGAATAATGTAAAAATTTTCCTGTATTGGTGGGTTTATGATATATTTTAAAATGTATGCTATAATTGACTCTTGTTAGCGAAAAATTAAGAAAATTTATAGAATTCTCTCCTGTGTTTCCTTCCTCTAAAGTAAATCTAAGTCTTATATGTATATTATTAAAAGAATCCATACGGTTATTTGCAATATTTTCACGTGAAATAACAGGATATCGTCTAGGTACCTACCATAAAATGTTAAATTAGGAATGAACGGACTTAAATGTAATTGTTCAATATTTAAGATATATTTCAGCCACCAGGCCACTCAGAAAAAGTCCCACCGGAAGACCAAAAATTTGTCTATAAATGTTCGATTGAAAATCCATATAATTGGCCCGAATGAGAAATCTAATTAAATTAAAAATTTCAGTTACTGGAAGCCTTGTTTTATTCAACATTTCAGAATACATATTAATCAAATCCCACAATGTACCAAGTGAATATTTTACATCTACATCAGTATATAATGAGACTAAATCCAGGGAAAGCAGTTTATCTTCGTTATTCAACCTTTTTTTCTTTTAATTTTTTTTAAAAAGTGAATCTGAATTTTTTATACTAAATTCTAATATAAGGCGTAAAGGTTTTATGATGTCATATAAATAAGATGCGAAAGCCGAATTTCTATAGGAGACGATAGGTCTAATTGGATATCCTGTTTTATGTAGCTTGATTTGTTCAAAGAGTAGGTACATCGTTAGTTCTTGCTTTTAAATTCATTAGAGTAGCCATTGTAATATACTCTTTTTTTATATATTCAGTTATTTGGTGACTATTTTATCAGATTATCAAACATTTATCAGTTATAATATTCAATTTATCAACATAATCTTCCTTATTTAAAACAACCACGGTGTCCCCTTTATTTGCTCTCTGTATTACAATCTTGTCATTTTTTCTTATTCCAGTACTTTCTTCTTTTGATCATTTTGGGATTTTTATATGAATGGAAATATGAATGGGACAGCACAGTAAGAGAGTTATTGTCGAGAATTCGTCATCCCAATATAGCGTATATTCGTGGCCAGAAGTGAGGAATATCCTCAAATGGAACTCTGCTAAGACTTTATAAAATCGGAGATCAGTTAAACTGTGAAGTAACGTTGACTAAATTCTGCAAGCGACAGTTTGTTCCAAAAAACAAAATGCTCATTTTCTCAAAATATCAGAAATGACATTACAATTTCGTTATAAGAAAAGTTCTTATTTGCTGGCTACTAATTTCTTGAAATCATTCTCTGAACTGGCAGAGAAACAGCTGTTTGTTTGTTATTTGGTTTTTAGGAGCATTAGCAACTAAGGCCATATTGCTCCGGGATATGCGGTGGTCATTCCCTGACCTTTCCGCATCCGGTGGTAACGGGCTCGAACCCCGGTCTAATCAAGAAGCGTGTGCTATGCACTGCTGCTCCTTCCCACCTGGCTACGGAGGCGCCTGCAGAAAAACAGAGAAAGACTGTAATAGTCAACACTGTTAGTTTCCACACGGTGAAAAGATGTACAAAGCAGTGGGCAAAACTGCTACCGCCATTTCCACCACCTAGTGGGGGAACAACAGTAATGTTTAAAAACAAAGACTTAATTAGATTCCAATCGAAATCTTACACAACCAGCTTACTTTACCAATATACTGTACTACAGTATACGTGCGCAACGTCTTTTACTACGTTACCTTTCACACTTAAACTAACCCCCTACGGTAACTAATGGAGAATAAACAGTTGGGCATGTCTATTTGACAAGTCTTCAGTTTGTCTTTTGTTCATAAAAGGGGTGTGGTGCGAATCCGGTGGACATCTGGAAATTTGCCATATAGGCACACCCATAGGCATTGAGAAAGAATTATTTTTTGATTTTAATTAAAATGCTGTGACCTCGCTAATATATAAGTTTAAAAATAATTCTAGTCGGGATGGAAGTTTTATGGGCTTCTTTCACACCGTGTTCGAGTTAAGTCGTCTGAGGGGTACATGCTTCCCCCTGCAAAATACAATTTTTTCATCCAATAAAAAAAAAGTACCTTAGAATATGCACAATTTATAGAAAATACACTGACGCTTCACGACGAGCTGCCGCAGCATAAACTTTAAGCAACTCAACTCTTATTCCTACACATGTTTAATTGGAACCCTTACGAATTTAATTCAGGTGTAATAAGTGTGTAAAATACTCTACAGTACAGCGATTCTTAAGTGGAGTCACCGTGATCGAAAATAGTCACCGAACACTGAATAATTTGACAAAGATTATTTAAATGGTATTTCCATCATTACAAGCTCTCTCTCAGGTGCCGCAGTAGTTACAATCACCATGTTTCTCCCCCCCCCCACCCAACAAAGTGTGGAAAATTCCTGGGAATTTTCCACACTGTGTTGGGAAATACGCCCGTCACCAGGTGTTGTATATTGACTTTTTATTTTATCAGGGTGATTCCTCAGATTTCTCTAGAATCTGCCTTTTTGCAAAAATATGACAAGCCAGTCAGTGTGAAGTGTGGGTATCATATGTTGCGTGTTGTTAGTGTTGTCTTGGCTACTAGAGACCTGTGATCACTTGGAAAACGCTCTCTGGCACAACGTTTGTGTATCTGGCCTTGACTGCAGAACACTGACTACACCTCCTCCAATCTTTTAGCATAGGCACATGATGCAAGAAAGCAAGCTTATACAGCATCAGCCAAAAAAAACCCATCTGTTCACTCCAAATGCTTGTCTAATTCTTCCTTGAATTTATTTAAGCTATCAACTTCCACGACAGATGGAAGTTTGTTCCAGCAATCAACCACACGCTGGCTAAAGGTAAATTTCCGCACATCTATTCTACAAGTCTTTCCTCAATTTGAATTTATGTCCCTCAGGCAATTAATTTGGGCAAGAGGAAGAATCCCATAAGCGTTGAGCTTGCTCAAGCCATTCAAAGTCTGACGTTGCCTAGTGGTTAGGAGCGCAAGTGCAATAGCACACGCTCTTTGAGTGGATCGGGGTTCAAACCCGTGACTGCTAAATACGATTAACATTTGTATTAATTGATTTATTTATTGCAAACTCCACTGACCTGGTGGGCGTGCCGGAGTATAAACAAGAACATTATACACCTCAATCAGGTCACTTCGCAGGTGCCTAGTCTCCAGACGCTGCAATTTGCAGATTTTAAGCCTTTCTTCGTAAGAGAAAAGCTTTGTTTCCCTCACCAATCTCGTTGCCCTTCTCTATACTTGTTCCAGTAGCTCTACATCCTTCCTAAAATAAGGCCTCCATACCTGTATAGAGTTTTCAAGGTGTGGCCTGACCATTGCCTTATACAAGGGGGTAATAATCACCTCCTTATCCCTGCTAGAAAAATTCCTGAATATCATTGAAAAGACATCATGAGCTACTCTTCCAGCCTGTCTGCACTAATCAGAAAACCTTATATCTGACTGCACAATTAGCCCCAGGTCTTTTTTATTCTCCACTAGGCTGAGTGTGGTTCCACACAGTTGATATGTTACTCTGGAATTACTGCTACCCACATGCAGTACTTTACATTGTCAATGATAAACTTCAGTTGCCACCTCTCAGCCCATCTGCTCAACCTTTCCAGATCCTGTTTCAGTAGCATACTGTCATTAGTGTCATTAACAATCCTGCTAGCCTTCGTATCTTCTTAAAACTTGGAAATTAAGCCTGATATACCTTCATCAATATCATTAATAAACACAGAAAACAACAATGGGCCCAACACTGAACCCTGGAGGACTCCAATAATAACATTAGTGGAGTCCTCCAGGGTTCAGTGTTGAATAATATCCACTAATAATATCCGGCACGACCACCAGGTCAGACCACGAAGAGCAGCATCCATTGATTGCAACAATCTGTCTTCTCCCACTCAATCTGAATCCTTTATCCATAGCAGCAATTTGCCATTAATGCCATACTGCTTCAATTTGTATAGTAGTCTTCCATGTGCAACAGTACCGAACCTAAAATCCAAGTACAGTATATGATATCAAAATTATTTTTTGCATCCAGTTTCATTGTGACCACATCATAATATCCAGTCAAATTGGTCATACAAGACTTCCCCTTAACAAACCCATGCTGTGGCTAAACTATAACTGCAGTCTTGTCCGGATGACCTTGCTGTGCTTCTTTAACCAGTGCCTCCATTAATTTCCGAGGAACAGAAGTTAAACTAACAGGTCTGTAATTACTTCTGTCACAATTTGATCCCTTTTTGTGAATTGGAGATACATTTGCACATCTCCAGTCCATAGGAAACACCCCTGAGTCCAAGGAAGCTCTCATAATTATGGCTAAGGGTTTTCTTACTTCCTTTGTTGTCTCCTTTAATATAACTGGATAGATCCCATCCACCCCAGGTGCTTTTCTTATGTTTAACTTCAACAATTTCTCCTCCACTTTGCTCTCAGTTATTACAAAATCATTTAGTTCCCTGCAAGAGTTCGATAAAATTCTGGCATTCCCTTCCTGAATATTTCATCATGTGTGAATGTAGATGCAAAATACTCATTCGGTCTGTCAGCTACCTGAGTAGGATCATCAACAGCCGCACCATCAAGATCAAATGGACCAATTTGATTCATCCCCTTCCTCCTAGAGTTCACATAAGTAAAGAATTCTTTGCATCTTTTGCTAAGGATTTCTCATAATCTGATTTCGCCTGTCTAACCTCCTTTGTGACTTTATTACAGACCAGCTTATAGCTACTATAGGCTTCTGTGTCACCTGATAGTTTATATGCATCCCATGCATTTTTCTTCTCTGCCACGAGTCTCATTAACGGAGTAATATGGCCTTAGTTGCTAATGCTCCTAAAAACCAAATGACAAACAAACGAGTCTCATTAGTTCATCTGACATCCATTTAGGCCTAAACCTTGAACAGTATTTCTTAGTTGGAATGAAAAGACTAGTAGCCTCCAAAATTAATACCCTGAAGGCCTCCCATTTAGAATTCAACGCTGGTAACATCAGTTGATCCCACTGTACAGAATTAAAAAAAACTTGTCTGACCCCTGTAGTCACCTTTACGAAAGCAAAAACCCTTCCCTTGGCCCCTGATGGCAGTTACATCTTTGAGTAAATCCTACATCAACACACTGTGATCACTGCTATCTAGTAGTTTCTTTACCTGCAGATTCTTAATGCATGAAGAATCACTGCTGATAATCATATCAAGAGTATTACTCCATCTGGTTGTCTCTCGAAGATGATGTAGAAAACAATCTTCCAATAAATCGAAAAAAGAATTGGTTGTGTACGAGTGACCAATCCACAAGTTCCAGTCAATAGCTGGGAAGTTAAAAGCCCCCATTATAATAAATCTGATTTACTCCCCCACTCTATTTCCCTATACAGTTGCACACTGTACTCAGTCATTAGGCCTATAACAATCTACTCTCAATTTTTCTTTCCTAGTGCTTATGTCACACCAAACGGACCCAACATTTCACTGTCCACCCACGTAAGCTACATGCACTTCCTTAGATTTTATGTTTCCTAACTAACAGCATAACCTCTCCTCCCTTCCTATCCTTTTTCTACACATTTTACTCCCAAAAGTACAATTCTGCATTCCTTGTACTGTATCTGTGTGACATCACGTCTCTGATATCGCAACAATATCTGCCTTTCATGTTTTGACCAGCACCCTAAATTCATCAAATTTATTTACTGAACTCCTAGCATTTGTGTACATGCACTTGTTTTTTAGTTACCCTTAACACAGCTCATGTATTTACTTGTTCCGCGATGCCTCCCAGCAGTCCTTGAAATCCCCAGCACCTTGTTTTCCAGGCTGCTGCTCATTCCAATAGAAATCTTGTCTAGACGAGAGAGTAGGTAAGAGTGGATCTTTAGGTAGGCCTCTTGGCTACCAGGGAGCTGCGATCACTTGGAAAATGCTCTCTCGCGCCGTGTTAGTATATCCGGCCTTTACTCTGGAACACTGACTAGACCTGCTCCACTCTTGTCCAAACGAGGGCGTCAACTAAGAGCGGATCTTCAGGCTAGCCCTTGAAAATAGGAATAGAACGGGAAATTGTGAGAAGAGAAAGGAAAGGCACAAATTGGAGATGCGGTTTGGAGGTATCTGCTAGACAAATAGAGTAAAATGAGCCCAATGGTGGTTGGGAGTCCGCATTGAAAAGGTTGGGATGTCTATTGGGTTAATTTCTGGGGAGTAGACAAAGTGTAAATACAAACTTTGGTACGTCTTCTTTTCATATCAGGAGGGGGATCCTGGCATCACATAGAGTAAGTCACTTCCCATCCAAATCCTCCTTCCAGCAGTTAATACCGTTACCACAACTTCTCTTAAACACCCCAAGCAGCGTCGGCGCTAGTGATGTCTTTGTACGGATTTGGTGCTTCAAGAAACATCTGCTCAGATTGGTCTTCAAGAAGGAAACTGATCAATCTATTCCTGTGTTTTGGAGAATCTGTTACTTGAAACTTGATTTTGACTTGAGACCTGACTGTGACCTTTTTGTGTTTTTCTTAGGAGTAAATCTGTAAATAAGTATCTCTGTTGGTGTAAATTATATAGGGTGGGGTTGCCTAGGTTTGGTCGGGACCGCCAAGTACAATAAATAAAAAAGAGAGTCCCCTCTTGGCAATGGGCGGAATCTTACCAATGGTAACTTCACAGGCGCAGATGTGAGAAATCAGAGGTGGCGCCTGACCTTAACACTATGCACTATGGTAACTTCACATTACTGGCTGCTAAATCATTTCTTACGGAAGTATTCTTCACGATACTAGGCCTGCTCGTCATGCCGAGGTCAAATCCTTGTAATCTACGATTCTCGCTCAT
This sequence comes from Mastigoproctus giganteus, assembly GCF_048544385.1. Taxonomy (NCBI): domain Eukaryota; kingdom Metazoa; phylum Arthropoda; class Arachnida; order Uropygi; family Thelyphonidae; genus Mastigoproctus; species Mastigoproctus giganteus. The sequence goes on from NC_143583.1 coordinate 135,800,683, forward strand.
GCTGCAAATTGTATGTTCCCGAAGCCCTACCCATGTTTCTTGGTCCGCTAAACATCCAGTCCTGCTTCTTCAAGACTCACTGTGACACTATCTGGATAGTCTTATACCCTAATTGCAATTCATTGTTTACTTATCCCCTGCAAACCCCACGGAAGAACCCCCGTACCTCAGTAAGTGAGACAAACTTGCAAACAGTGTTTGGTCTGTGGTAGGATTATCTTACCTCACACCTTTCTTTTTTTTGTTATGTTGTCTGCGCGGTAGGACAGTGGTATCATCACCGTCCTCTCCACACCGGGGTGGAAAAGGCCCGGGTTCAAATCCCGTCGATGACGCGAGGAATTTTAATGGGCTTTTTCCACTGCGTGGCTGAGTTAGTCGATCTCAGGCGTAGATAGCAAGGTTTTTCACCCAGAAACTGGGGTTTTTTCGTCCAGCAAAACAGGCAAATCGACCAGAGGACACACGCAATTACAGACAAAATACATATATGGGTATATATTAGAAATAATGGGTGGCCCTAATATAATAGTTTAGGTGTGTTATGATTGTATAACTGGCCACCAATCACTCGGAAAGCTGCTCTCTCCAATACCTGCCCTTGCCATTAGAAGGCAGGCTTCTACTATCACATACTGATTAGTCAAAGACGAAGAAGTCGAAATTCCCACATCCGCTGTAGGGAATTCAACATCTGCTGGCACTCTTGTCCAGTGAGTGCCAGCAGATGTCGTACGAAGGAAGTCCAATTCTAAGTACTAGCAATGATTTCGCCTCTAGAACTCCAGAGGCTACCAAAAACACAGCGCTAAAAGGCGAAAGGGGAGGGGAAAAGTCACATCCAGAATCCATTTAGTCTTTGTCAGGAGGAAATTCGATACTCAAGCCAGCAAATTTCAATTGGCGCCCGGGTGCCAATCGAAATTTCGCGCGCCCCTTTAAATTTTCTTCATTGTGTATGTAAGTTTCAGGTTTGCAGGCGCCCCTTGAACGCTGGTGCTCGGGGCCTTCACCCTCGGGACGGCCCGTCCCTAGTCTTCCATAACATCTCTCCTCTTCTCGCTGACCCTTGTTCCTGCTGGGCGGGACTTCCTCTTATCTCCCAGCACTTCCTCGCTCATTATCCCCAACCCTCTCTATTCCATGTTCATTACTTTGCTGCTTCTTGTCCACAGGGGCAGGAGACAAAGATGCCTTCTCCACATCCTTCTTTCATTCTATTTCCTTTTCTTCAAATATCCTCGGCTTTGCTTCAGATAAGAATCTTGGACCTTCCCTCTCTATAGCCAGGTTTGTTTGATGGAGGATCGGCAATGTACCTAGTAGCTATGGCCCTTCTCCAAGTGAATAGGGATGGGAGTCAGAGAGATACCACCTTGTGGTGTCTCCCCGACTCTCACCCTCTGGTCGTTTATTGGCCAGTCATACAACCAGAGAAAACACGCAATTATTACAGACAAAATACATATATGGGTATACATTAGAAATAATGGGTGGCCCTAATATAATAGTTTGAGTGTGTTATGTTGTTTGATTGGCCACCAATCACTCGGAAAGCTGCTCAAACACTACTCCATGACACTAATACCTACACAACGTTCATAACTGGTTGCCTCATCACCAAGCTACTATGCAAATAGGACAATCTCTGGTGTATTATTTCACGGGAAAAAAAAATACCTTGTTTGTTGAAGAAACGTGACGAACAATTATAACACAATGAATCATATCCGGCTTTTGTTACGACAGCCCGAAAATTAAACTTACCTAGAGAGCATTTCGTAATTAGTTGCTTATACAACATCCATAAAGTATTCAAGTTTAGCTGTTGCGGACCCCAGGGTTTCCCCCATTAGCCGCTTTTATACTTCTTACGGGGAGGCTTGCACCATAACCGGTCATGTACGTGTAGTGTTTTGTGTGTAAATTTTGTGCTCTGTTCTGCTGTTATGTTGTGTGACGAACGCCTGGCATTTTACCAAAAGTCCCATCCTGGTATCAGGATCAGCAAACAGAGGAAGATCCTCAAGGATATTCCTGTCTTCTCTGAAGAAAGAGTCCAAATATCATGGATCAAATTTCACCCCATCAAACTCCATTAATAGGGCAAGATTCACCATTAACAAATATATGTACAATTATTAGCAAGTACAAGTTGGCTTCAACAGTTCAAACAATACAAGTCCAAAAGGATAATCCACTGGAGTAGCATTCCCAAGGATCAAAAAGAAGAATCTTCAGAGGCAGCAGAAATCCAGTAGTTCTAATATATAACAATGACATTGTTACCATCTAATATAAGTAATCGCTGTGAGAACTCGTAGTTAGAAATAACTTTTCTGTACACCAACCCTGAAGTACAAAGAGTCACAAGAACAACGTTCTATCTTGAGTTAACTGATCGAAGTTCATCTCTCCTTTTGAAGACACGTGTAGCAAATGTATTAAGAACATTAAATACAACCTGAGATCGAACAAGTAAAGGTTTATTTTCACTAGTGAAGTGTTCTGCAATAAGCTGAAGTTCTTGTCTATAGTTCAAATAGTAGTGACAATCAAATAAGATATGATCCACGTTCTCTTCAGCCCCACACAGACAAAGTGCAGTAGGAGACAGTCCTAGTTTAAACAGTTTACTATTAATGTTGCCATGACCCCCCGACAGCAGGAAACATCAATAAAAAGGGGGAGGGGAAGAGGATAGTAAACTACCTTTTTTTAACAGATCGACAAAAATAAATATTCGAAGGTTCATTCCTGAAAAACGCTGTTTACACTGTACAGTATTATGGAGCTTTGTTCGCATGCACTATTATGACAGTCAGTAATTTAGTATCTTTTTCAATTTGTTTGTTTCAGCACGCTGGTAATGGTTAGTATACTAAAGTTAGGGACTCACTGGGACACAATTAAATAACTATTTAGTTCCTTGAATGGAACAAATTGCTTCATGTTAGAACGCGCGTACAGGCAATGTTTTTGTAAGTAGAAAGCCGCGCTATGGTCTCTTCTTGAGACAACGAAACTGCTGCCTGTATAAAATGGAACGCACATGTTTGAATACGTTGATGCGCACTGGTGATGGTTTGGATTTTTCTCCAGATAGCTCGGTTTTTTTGGTCAGAAATCAGCAAACCAAACGAAGAATACATCCAATTTCAAAGACAATATACTTGACGCCTCATAGCTTTACTTTTTTTGCTTAACCCACAAGCGATCCGTGGGTTAAGCACGAAAGTACCCTGATAATTTATAGCCATCTTATAAACGCTGCTCATTTATAGGATGGCGATATATATATAAAGCACTAAACTTTAATTCAAGTTTAAGATTTTATACTCAGTGTATATGTCGACATTAATTTTAGACGACTGTTTAGCGCATCATTAGTTGAGTTTTACGTCGAATATACGGTAGTTCCATTTAAGGCTTATTGTATATTTTAATTTTGTCTATAGCACCTGAATTTTGCCTCACTATGTTGATTATTTTGTAATTTTCTTTCGTTTTGCATTTCAACCGCCCGATCATTTCAACCGCTCCATACATTTTTAGTATCTTACATTACTTATTTCTTTCTTTTAAGTATTTAACTTTCTTATTTTCTTCTTCATATTTTAAATTTCATTTTTAACGTAAAAATTTCGTGAATTACAGATATATTCTTTCTCGCGAATTTCAACTGATGGTTTGATATCATGCGCAACATGTATTTATCCGAGAAATGCGTTCACTGCAGGTGAACTACTGTAAAACGAAAATAGCGAACTGATTTGGAAGCATCTTCAAAAGACTGAACGTAGATGAAAAAACCTCTCCATTCAAAAAACGTTCTGAGGGACCAAAGACATTTAATACTGATGTCTATTTATAGATGAATGCTCAAAATTCAGGGTGGAGTACTGGAGAATAATTTACCAAGGAAATGAAACCCGTTACTAATATGAACTAATAGTGAAAATGATAGAATGCTACGACACATTGCTCATCCGAAACTAATCAAGTAACACTTCGGATAATCGATTTTGAATTTTTTTCAGTATCCGATATTCATTTTCCTGTTCACATTCAGCAGCTAAACTGAAGTCAAGTGATAATTGGTTCAATGTCTGTCTGTCTATTTGCAGCACTATACAGTACTTTGTTTTCAATACTCCGCTACAAGTATTAACCTAGCCTACAGCAGTATACGAAAGCTTCGCTTAATTTTACCAACAGTGTATTAATTTTAAAAACAGTGTATTTTAAGTGTACTTAAAATTAAAACTGTTTTTAAAAGAATCAAACGAAATATAGTTGTTATTCACAACATTGAATGCATCACTACTGTAAGCCAAGCTCATGCGAGAGCAAAAATTCAAACATCAACATTTTCTCGACGCAAACCCTAGTAAACAGGGTTTTAAAGTAAACACGGTTTACTACTTAAAAAAATATAATAAATAAAAAAATAATAACAGTTAAGTTGCCGGTTTCAAATGAGAATAAAAGCGCTTCACCTTTAGGTTTTATCAACTGATATATCTAAAAGAAAGCAAGTCCATTTTCTCAATTAGCTGAAGTTAATATTTTTTACAATACAATTTAACTAATGTGAAATAAACTGATATGTTTGGCGAGTGCAGGTAGCCCTTTCTCCAGTTTAATTAGAGCGGATAATTCATGTCTGCATTATGGCCATCCCACTATAATTAAATCTTCTTTAACTTAAGTTAAATTCTTATCATCTCCATATTGTAGTCCCTAAGCATGCGCTTTGTTCAACCAGAACTTTTAAACAAAAATGGCAAATAAATAGTAAAAAAAAACACCTAAGTGCCAAATATACGAGCATAACAAATGTTCACTTTTCTTCATCTACATTATAATAATTGCATTGAAAATATTTCTCGCATTAAGTAACTTTACATGTTTTGCACATAGCTGAGAAACATTATTTGTACTTTTTAACCCACAACTCGGTTAATTCGACCCACTTTATTTACATACAATTTGTTGAAATTCTGAAATAAATTTAAACATTATTTCCTGGGACTTGTTCAGGATAGTGGATATTACTTGAGGAGAACACAGTGGTAGAAAGGAATATTTCCTATTTATTGGTAGACCGTAGAGATGAGGAAAGCAATTGAAAATTGGTTGATTATGTTTTGCAGTAAGGAAAACAAGCGATTGAAAGGAAAAACGTACATCATTTGGACAATAATCTGGAGGACAACAACCCAACTTTCCTTGCAAAAATCACAATATCCTTACTAAACCTCAGTTCACAAAGATATGAAGTAAATGTCCTAGTCTTTTACCTGTATATTTATTCACTAGGTGAATGACTGATGCTGCTAATAGCAAGGGAAGAGGGATAAATGCAGTTTCTTGAGTAAAGAAACTTTTTCCTCATTTGTTCATTCGTTTTATTGCCTAGTTGATGGCAAAACGAGTGGTCAAAGTTTCATATATGTGTGCAAGACGCTCTTAACACATGTCTCTGTTTAAGAAATCTATTACTACTTCCTATTACAAAATAATCAAAGTGAAATGAGTGGTAAAGTTATACGCTTTGGGATAATGGGCAGAAAAAATGATTGGAAACGAAGCACTCTACAGAACGTGATGGTAAGCTGTTATGATCTAGATATCAACTAATTAAAGAAATAAAACTTAATGCTTATAGTAACGTTGATAGGAGGGGAAAAGGTGACGTATATTGTCGTGGATATAAAGAATAATATAAAGTAAATTAGCAATAACAGTTTGCAACTGGTCTAAGGGGACTATGTATGACCGTGTTTAGTGTGACGCTTTTGGGTGCGGCTTTACATCAGAAATATCACTTGTTTGACGTCAGATATATTCAGTTGTGCTTACTAACAATTTAGGCTGTTTACGGTGCTAACACAGTCGTTAATAAATTGGAGAGTAGGTTAAATGTCTGTAATGATACATTTGAAGGAAATCAAAGGCCAATAGGCTGCAATTCAAGTCTTTTCTTCTGGCTATAAAGTAGCGGCGTTCAGTCATTGACTAAAATTCACAAGCTATAATTATGCCTCTAGGACCTATGGTTTTTGTCTTATAGTTATCAATGTCGCCCAGGGCTCGAAATGAAAAGTTTTACGAAACAAAATGCTCGTCAGGTACCTTGCAGAAAGGAATTAACGTGTACATTTGAATTATCGGTGTAACGAATAGGAACGGCGTTCCAGACTCCATTACGAACCCTGTCATCGTCACAACTTAACAAACAAGAAATCTGCAAGGATACAGGGTTTTCGCCTTGTCCATTCACGTCATAGGTAATTTTTTTCCTGAAAAGAGACATTAAATTCCAAGGTAGTTGATTCACCTTGGAAATTTTAAGACATTAAATGAGCAAACTGAAAAAATTCCTTGGGTTATTCAGCTTGTTTTTAAATGTCCATTAGAGAATGAACAGTTCTTACGATTATGCCTTAGGGTTCTCGATTGAAACTGTCCCCAAAGATAAAAAGGTAAAACCCCAAGGTAAGCAAAAGAATATGTAACACGTGAAAAAACATAAACAATACGTAAAGAAATATTTCTGTGTTTTAATGAAGTGTTTTAATACTTATGTGTTTTTATCGTGCATTAAAACAGTGTTTTAATGCACGATTAATCATTATCTTTTTAAATAATAACGGGTATAGAAAAGTCGTTTAATATTACGAGAATAATTAAAATTCAGAATTAATACTATAAAAAGCCAAAATGTTTGTTTAGCAAGCAGAATAATACTTAAACATCAATTTTAAAATTCAAAAATTGCAGCCAAATGTTTGAAATTTATGTTTAAGATGATGTTAATTGATGTTTTTTTAAAAAACCTCCAGGCGACACATGGCCTAAATCTAAAAATAAGCCAGAAACTCAGGCGCCTTTTAATTGAAACACACTCTATATTAGTTTGTGCATATTCGGATACGCTTCATTACATTTACACAGTTCGTAAATACGATTTCAATGCATAAGTGCAAAAGGACCGATAACCCTGTGAAGGTGGGGGGGAAAGCAAAAAAAAAAAAAAAAAGCAGCAAGTTGTCAAAATCGAATATAGCGTTGGTTACAACGTCCAGGTTCGAAGTTTGGGAGAGCTGAACTTAAAATATGGTTATATCATTTGAGCTTGCAGTAGACTCTCCATAGGGAGAGCTACAGGAATGAAAGAATTTGGAACCCTCCCAGCAAAAAAAGAAAAAATATCTGTTTACACTCCAGAACAGCTACATAAGTAGAAAGAATCTGCAAGATAGTGACACATAAAGAAAAAAATTTTGCTGGTTACTATACAGGGCGTTTCAAAAATGATGGTCAATAATTTAAAGGTGAAAAGTACAAACTAAAATAGGCAAAAAAAGTCCCAGTGAACATCGGGCCACAAATGTACCGTTTTCGAGATAATGCACATTTTCTATTAAGATCCGCCACTGACTGTGGGAGCACTAGTTTAGCAAAAAACTGCGAATCCTTTGGTAAGGGTGGTTTTTATTAAACATAAGATAATACATTTTTAATTTTAACACCATAGGATTTTATTTTACAGATGTTACAAAAGGTGTTCAAAATGCTGTCCTTGCATCCGTACGCAGCTTTGTAGTCTTCTCTGCATTGAGTTGCGAATCCTCTCAGGTATTCCTGGGTCATTTCTGATTTGCTGAAAGGCTCCTTCAATCCGACGCTGCAACTCCTGTGTATATCAACTTTTTTATATGACCCCAGATACAAAAATCCATAGGATTTAAGTCTGGTGATCTGGGAGGCCACATTACAGGCTCACCTCTACCTATCTACCATTGACCGTACTTTCTAGTTAGATACCAAGTCACAACTCGAGTTAAATGTACCGGTGCACCATCATGCATAAACCACATGTTCTGGCGTTGCTGAACTGGAACATTATCATCATCAAGGAGGTCTGGAAGAACATTCTGCAGGAACTGAAGGTACAGCCCTTCTGTTAGCCTGTTTGGCAGAAAGTGTGGTCCAACTAGATGGTCCCCTAGTAGTCCTGCCCAGACATTCAACGAGAAACGTTGCTGATGTCATGACTCGTGAATTGTATTAGGATTTTCGTCAGATCAAACGTGACAGTTATGAAAATTAAAAATATCATCACGAGTAAACCCAGCTTTGTCAGTGAACAAAATGTTGTTTAAAAATTGTGGGTTCAGGACACACTGTTGTTGCATCCACTAGCAAAAGTTCACTCTGGGAGGGTAGTCTGTATTGCTGAGACCTTGTACAAGCTGGATATAGTAGGGGTACAGTAATTGGTGATGTAAAATTCGCCGCACACACACACACACTACTATGATTCAGTACACGACCTTGCAGAGCAACCCTCCTTGTTGAAATTCCTGGATTTTGTTCTATTCTTTCTAATACCCTTTCCTCAACATCAGGTGTTATGCTTCTGAGCCCATCTTCTCGTTCTACACGTGAGAAGCGCCCATGTGCTCTAAGGCGCTGATGTACCCCGATGAATGTGGGTCTGTTGGGCTTCCTTCGCCTGGGAAATGCTTCTGGGTACAAACGTACAGCCTCGAGTGCACTGCCGTTGGCTTTACCATACATGAAGTGCATGTCCACATACTCTTCGTTGTTGTAACCTCTTTCCATGTTGACTATCGCTTGACAAGTACTAGTATGCCTGCTACATCTTAGAGCATTGAGAGAGGGGAAAGGGAGAGAATGGCATAACCTAACTTAAACAAGTCAGTGGTGGATCCCAACTCTGTACAGTTCACCTTGTCAGTGATGGATCCCAAATAGAAATGTGCAATATCTCGAAAACAATTCACTTAAATACCCATGTTTACTAGGCTTTTTTTGCATATTGTAGTCTGTACAGTTCACCTTTAAATTATTGACCATCACTTTTGAAACACTCTGTATAGACCAGTTATAGGCGGTTATAGAACAGTTATCATAATAATAATTCTTAGTAATGGGGGGGGGGCTAAAACAAAATGTATTCACTTATAAAGTTATGCCCATTTATGGCTTATGATATTTTTAACATAACAGCAACAGTTTTTAACATATCATTGAGATCCGGTCCAGGCACTTTGTAAAGTTTCTATCGAGCAATTGGTAGAATAAAGGTTACCCACACTTGATTTAGCCAATTAAAACTCATCAGTAGCAACTCCGAGGATTTTGGACGCAGAAGTTTCCAATCAGATCCAAATCACTAAAACTCGTATCTGTTCTGTCTGATTTTAATCTAATCGGTCAGATCAAAGCTCTAAATTTTATTTCAGATTTACTAAATAATTAGTTAAAAGAAAGACGAAACGTGATAAGTTATATGCATTTAGTACTTGAATTGGACCAATTATCATTCTGGTAGTACAGGTATACCTCGTTAAAGACAAGGTTAGGTTCCTTGAAAACGAATCGTTAAGCGAAGAGTCGCTAAGTGAATGGCGATTTTCCATATACTCCCATGTTATAATGATAGTATATGAAATTCCTTTAGAAAAAAAAAAAAAAAAAAGGTAAGTTGTTATACGTACCTTAAATATAAGTTGTTAAAGTGTAATGCAATAACATTGAAAGAAGTTAATGCAATAGAGTGGAAGTACGTGAATAATTGGTTTAGTTAATGTGTAATCATCCCCATTAAGTCAGGAAAGCTAAACGGAGATCATCGCTAGAGCCAATATCATTTGTAGCGTGTTACCGCTGTAACAAAAAAGAAAAAAAAAAAAGTCAATCACACCCAGTACGCCTCTGCCATTAAGTCTATAATAAGAGAAAGAAATTTTAGAACACGATGAATGAGCATGGATTTTTAATCTTCGTTAGTCACAGACGATGACGACTCTTCTCTTATGAAGGCCCTTTGAAACAGGGGTGAGTTTTTGTTAACAAGGGACTCGCTCGAGAATAACTTTAGCTAAGGTTATTCCCGGTTAAAATAACTAGTTAAATTTTATCAGCATAAATTTCTTTAATAAGGGTTTCAGGTAATTCCCAAAAATCTAATAGAGGGGGGCTTGTGCGAGCCCCACTCCCGCATACTCCTGCTTTAAAATATCACTGTTTATGTACTCTTTTCTTTGTACAATAGCTAGCAATATTCGTATGCTTTTTTAATTTCCTCTTAATGTTGCTTTCCGCATCTTCATCTTTTTTAACGAGGATAGCCATTGCAACTTCTAAATGGGGTGAACATTTCTGACATGACGCTTGGCTGTTATTAATTTTTTGGATGAAGCGTTAGTGTTTCTTTCAACTCTTTTCTTGTATTCTTTGATTTTCAAGGAGTTCTTCAAGAGTCACAACTTCAGGTGATTTGATTAACTCGATCTGCTCAACCTCATCCAAGCCAGTTAACTGTGTAGTCTCCACTATGTATATCCTATGCTGGCTCTTCCAATTCAAGAAATTTTGTTTTCAGTTACAAGTCACGTCAGTTTTCTCCATATCACAGTCAAATATGACTGGAGCTTGCAGTCATATTTGACTGTGATATGGAGTGATATTTGACTGTGATATGGATTTCCATACTGCTTCTTCTTCCTTTTATGAGCGTTTTAGCTCATTTTAAAAAGTGACTATTAAAGCGAAATCAATAAAATAAACGCGTAAAAATAGCGCCTTCTACTTATTAAACGACGCTTCGGTTTGGCGATAAGCATCGCAACGATAATGCATTTTTACTCAGCTTAGATCAGTGATATTTGATGACTCGCTTTTTAATGTTGCTGTAAATTCTTTTTAAGGTGTTGTTATAATGAGGTGAGGGATGTCGCAAGCCAAAATCTGGGTATCGTTATAAAGGAATGCCATTAGGTGAAATATCGTTTATCGATATTTCTCTTAACGGTCTTATTTAATGACTAATCCGAGCACTCCATCCAGATTACAATTTGCCAACCAGTGCCGGATTAAGGTATGGGCTAGCAGGGCCCTCGCCCGGGGCGCCAAACCAGAAGAACAATGAGGAGGAAAATATATCCTTAGTAAAGGGCGCCGAAAAGTCTTTCTACCTTGGGCGCTGAAATACCTTGGTACGTACTACCCTGTTGCCAACTGAATACAAAGTTGTTACACTTATGAAACTATGCATATACTCTGTGTGCACCAAAGAAAACAATATTTTTAACTGTTATCGGCAATTCATATTTTCAAATTTGTATATATATAAACTGTCGATAACAGTTCATATTAAGCCGAATTGCAACTTCCAAAACAAAAAGAAATAATGCTTACCATCATAGGAGTTTAAACTAAATTTTTTCAAATTATTTACCATTGTTAAATCGATTGAAGAAACAGACGAGGCTGTTTACTGGTGGCGTAATGGAAGCACGATCGCGTTAAGAAATAATAACTATTGAAATATTCAACGTATAATTGGACAGTATTTGATACAAATCGCCCTTTTCGTACCAACACGCTTATTTACTTTTTAAAGAATGTTCTTAGAACTTAGTCCACCTGTTGAATATTCTCATCTTATCAGCAGTAACGAATTTGACATTTCATTACCGTTCGCAACTTAAGCATCATCCAGAATCTATCACGCTCGACCGATCCCTTGACGGTATCCCCCCCAACCTACACGCCTAGTATTCAAGTTGCAGTACAACATCTCGATACTGGTTACTATCGATACATGCTGTGCTCCATATTGCTATCTTACAATTGAACTGGCACTTTTTATGTTGTATTGTCTGACTGACAATGTTTTTGGTTATTCAATATATACATAATGCACATTTAAAAAAAAAAAAAAAAAATGACGAAACTGAATTTTAAAAAATCTAAAAGTATCACTCCGGGAGAGGATGCTAGAGAAGCACAAAAGTGCGATCTTAACCCGAGGCAGTTGGTTTTTGTACTGACGTTCGTTGTGCATCGTATCTAACGTCATCATCAGAAATTAAAGAATGGAACAAGGCAGTGCCGATTAAGGCACGGGCTAGCAGGCCCTTTGCCCGGGGCGCCAAATTTTACAAATCATGAAAAATATATATATATCCTTAGTAAATAGGGCGCCGAAAAATCTTTCTGCCCGGGACGCGAATATACCTTTGTTCAGGCACTGGTACAAGGGATCAAAAAAGTTTTGTGTAAAGCTGGGGAAAAAGTCCTACTAAAACACACGATAAGTTATGAACAGCTTACGGGATGAGGCTCTGCCCGAGCACAAACATTTCAATGGTTTAAGCGTTTTAAAGAGTGCAGAGAGCATTATTTCCACAACAGATGGATGCCTGTTCTAACAAACAACCACCCGCTAGCTGAAGGCAAACTTCGCACATTTATCCTGCAATCATCCTTCAACTTGAATTTTTTACCCCTCATGTGTGTGTGTGTGTGTGTGTGTAGTCTCAGCAAGTGGAAGAATATCACTAACATTCAGCTTACTAAATCCATTTAAGCTTTAAACACCTCAATCAGATCTGCCCGCAGGTGCCTGATCTCGAGAAGCTGCAATTTGCAGAACTGAAGCCTTTAACAGGCAAAAGCACCTTTTTGTTCCCTTCACCAATCTGGTTGCCTTTCTTTGCACTCGTTCCAGCAGATTTACATCCTTCCTAAAGTGAGTCCTCCAGGCCTGTATACAGTACTCAAGATGCGGCCTAACCACGGCCTTATACAACGGGATAATCACCTCTTTATCCCTGAAAAAAATAAACCTTCAGCCATTTTAAATTCACTGCAGGAGGGAGGCCTCCTCAACAAATCACGTTGAAGGAAGTGGACCATAATCTGTCACGCTGGTCCAGTGCGGTTGGCAAGATCGACCGTATTTAGCAGCCAGGCTTGAACCCCGGACTACTCAAAGAACGTGTGTTATTGCACTCCCACTCCTGACCACTTCAAATTACTACTACTATACGAATTGGATGACCAAAAACGCCCTGCAGTCCCAAATTGGGATATAATGCGCAATTTACTAGTAAGTGACCGTTGAACACCGAGAATGAGACTTATATGTGAATAAGGAATCAATAAGATCCATAATTACCAAAGACAAGAAAAAGAATAATTGGCGAGAAGTTTCTTTCACACTGCATGATGAGGAAGATTCAGACGAGTAGATTCTTGCAAAGGTTTTGTTGAAACAATTGATAGTGAAGCTGGTTTCCTAAAGAGTAGTATTGGGGATGAGAGTTGGTGCTGGAGACCAAAAACGAAGTGCAGAATGTCTTGGTGAGCTCTCTGACTGCCAAAAAAAAAAAAAAAATTCGTTGCTAGAAATCGCTTATCGAAACCACACTGATCTCATTCTTCGATCACATAAGAAATAATCCATAAGAATTCGTTCCAAAAGGAAAGGCTATTACCAGCGATTACAACTTATTGGTATTGAAGCATTTGTTGGCGAGAATCAAGTGCGTGCAGCCAGATTTGCATTACAACATATCTTCTCATACAGCGATCAACGTGCACTGCTCAAACTTTCTCCTTACTGAATTATTATTAATAGCCAATAGTGCAAGGATGCCTGAGGCTTATGCTGCACCAGCCAAAAAAAAAAAAAAAAAAAAAAAAAATCTGAATTACCCTGAGAGAGAGAGAGAGAGAGAGAGAGAGAGAGAGAGAGAGAGAGAGAGAGAGAGAGAGAGAGAGAGAGAGAGAGAAGTAGAAGAGAAGGGAATCACCAAGAAAGAGAAGAATGATGATATCCAACTCAGGACCCTGGGTGTGCCAAGCCCATACTCACCAGATGAGAGCCCCTGGGGTTAATTGGCTCCAGACTTTTTTTTCTGTTTCCCAAGTTGAAATTGAGATTGAAAGGACGCTGATTTGACAGTATTTATGGAATTCGGAAGAATGTGACTAACAGAACTAAATACCATCGCAACAGAAGAGTTTTCCCAAGCTTGTATGAAAGCTGAAATAAGTCTATTCGGTCCCTTGTGGACTATTTTGAAGAAGACGCTTAAGAACGTAGCTTGCTTTAAAATTGGATTCAGTCTCATTGTTTTTTTTGTTGGACTGTGTATTTAGTTTGGGAAAACTCCTCAGCCCATGAACTTTACTCTGGTGTCATTACATGGTACGTACTCATAACCAGTGCTCATAAATCTTCCCTAACCGTACACTACTGATTTTTGATGTATTTATAACATAGTTATTTATAGTGGAAAATAATACTTCATAGTTATTTATAATATAAATAACTAAAATGTTTATTAATAAGATTATATACATTTTATTATATTATTATAAAATATTTTATTAATAATAAAATATTAATATTAAACTCGTTAAATAAGTAATATTCAATAATAAAAACTCTGCAGAATTTACTGAAATAGAGAATTTGCTATATTTTATTACTTTTATTAGTTCTTTCACTATAAGAAACTGAAAGTCAGCCTTGTAAAGCGACACTCAACAGCAATATCACGGCACCAGAATAAGCAGAGGACATATTATCGTCTGCCTTTTTAATTAATCCTATTTTACGAAATAACGAATGTATGAATGAGGTACAAATTTAAAATTATAAAGAATTATTAGATGAATTCATAAAACACACTGGGAAAAAGTTATTAGAAACCAGAAAAAAAATTCACAATATATTAATTGCAATAATTCACGCAATTCTGCAAAACACCAAATAAATGCAAATAAATGGGTACTTACAACAAAGTTCGTAAACCAAAGCGAGCGCGTCATAAACAGTTATGGGACGGTTGCCAAGTACGGTCCCCAGCGATGCGAAACCAATGAACACCGGCAGAATACGAAGCAATGCCATAACTTTTTAAAATGTGAAAGCAAAAGAGCATCGACCGCTTAACTGCTACCTCTTCGCAGACTGCGTTTAATAGTAGTACGATAAGCTGTTGTGCACTTTATATACTTCCCCAATTCAAGTTTCTGTGATATGGAGCAGCGCCCTCTCGAGAGTACGGCTATCATAGAACGAACAACATGTGTTCATGAATATCTATGACAGCTTCGAGAAGAAAGCAAAATAATAATAAAATGCTGTGTTATATTGCTCAGTCACAAAGCCGAATAGCCAAACTACTCTATTCACAAAGAACTTATTTTATTTCACTTATTCAGCAGTTTTGTGAGAAATGGAAATATTATTTTTTAAACGACAGACTGATATTAGTGAAGATTCATGTGCGTCTCGTACAAATGCGAGTACAACAGTGAATTGAATGAACGAAAAATAAGGCGCCGATCAACTATGAAAAGCAGGTAAATTGAAATCTATACTTGAACATGAATGCGTTTTAAATCCATGCACTGTGAGATTTAGAATTAGTATACTTTAGTAATACAAACAAATAAATAAATTTAAAAAAATAAATAAATATAAATAAAACTATAATAAATTATAAAACAAGCGCATTTCACAAATATTTAAAATTAATAAATTTTCTGTTTATACCGTATCTCTACCGTTTTCCCAACTCCACTAATCACTTGGAACTCTTTGACTTCCTCTCTTTGCACTTAACTTTCTCCAGTCCAACTTTCCTAACAGTGAGGTAATTTTCATTGGTGATTTTAATGTTCACAGCTCCAGCTGGCTTCCGTTTTCTAGTCACACCGACCAAGCTGGTCGAGATGCTGAGACTTTTGCAATTACTCATGACCTTGCACAGATTGTTCATTTACCTACAAGAATACCGAATAATCCTAACCATGCAGCCAACACACTTGATGTTTTTCTCACAAACAACCCTTCTAAGTACACGGTAGAAGTGAATGGTTCTTTAGGCACCTCAAATCATAACTTGGTGATTGTCTCTTCTCCAATGGAGCCTTTATCTCATGGCTATTCCCAACCTCGTATTGTTTGGCATTACAAGAATGCAAAATGGGATGACCTGCGAGATTTCTTTTCTTCTTTTCCTTGGTCGGATTACTGTTTCAAAATTTCTGATGTCAACATTTGCTCAGATCGTGTCAGTGAAATTATTCCTGTAGGAACGGAATCCTTTATTTCACACTCCACTTTAAAATCTCGTCCTTTATCTAAACCTTGATTTTTCCAATAAATGTGCTAAGGCTGTTCAAGAGAAGAACGTTGCATATCGTAATTGGCTTGTTTCCAAATCTTCAGTTTCATTTTCTGTCTACACCAAAGCTCGCAACAATTATAAAGCAGTTCTTAATCAGTCCAAACTAGATTTTGGATAGGCTAAGAGTAGAAAACTTTCTTCTTGCCCTAATGGTAGCCGAGCATTCTGGTTCCTGCAAAAGCTATTGGCCGCAACTTTTGCCCATCTCTGCTCCCACCTCTGTCAAAACCAGTTGGTTCTGTTGTCACTTCAGCCAAGGATAAAGCTGACATGTTAGTATCCCATTTTTTTTTCAACTATTGTATTAATGATCTTGGTAAAACACATTCCATTCAATACCTTCTGTGGTCTTCCGTCAAAAGGCTGTCAGAAGGATTTTGACAAATCTTGATGCTAAGAAAGCTCCAGGTCCTGATGATATTTCTCCACTTATTCTCAAAACCTGTGCTCCTGAACTTACTCCTGTTCTTTGCAGCCTTTTTCACTTTGTTATTCCAAAGGTGTTTTTCCTTCTGCTTGGAAATTTTCTCATATCCAGCCAGTTTCTAAAAAGGGTGACAAATCCCTCCCGTCTAATTATCGTCCCATTGCAATTACTTCTACTCTTTCTAAAGTAATGGAGAAATCAATTAACCTCCAACTCTTGAACTACCTAGAAACCTTCCGCCTGATCAACGATCGCCAGTATGGATTCCGTCAGTGTCGATCCACTGGTGATATTCTGGCTTATGTTACCCATTTATGGACTAATTCAATGGAAAGGTTCGGTGAAATACAAGTAATTGCTTTTCACATCTCAACGGCTTCGATCGTATTTGGCATAAAGGTCTTCTAAACAAGCTTCCATCTTATGGTTTGCCAACTGTTTTTAGTAATTGGTTATCCAGTTTTCTCTCTGATCGCTCACTGAGGGTGATGGTAGATGGCTCTCTGTCTTCTAACTTCTCCACTAATGCCGGTGTCCCCCAAGGTTCAGTTCTTTCCCTCACTCTTTTTCTCTTGTGTATTAATGACCTTCTTCCATTAACTGGAAATCCTATCAATAGTTTTGCCGATGATAGCACATTGCATTCCACTTTCCATTTTGAGAAACCTTGCCGTGCTCAATGAGCTTCAACTTCTCGAATATCCGCTACCAATTCTTTAAATGCCGATCTCCAGGTAATTCTCCAGTGGGACAAAGACAACTTAGTTGATTTCAATCCTTCTAAAACTCAGTCTTGTCTTATATCTCGCAAAAAAGATTCTTCTGCTACTATGCTTATCTTTGTGACACTCCAATTTCTAGGCAAAATGATATCTCTCTTTTGGGGATTACCCTGACTTCTAATCTCTCTTGGCACAAACACATTACAAATATTGCTTCCTCTGCATCTAAAAAACTTGGTTTTCTCCTTCGCTCTCGGCGTTACTTTTCTTCCAAACAGCTGCTCACTCTGTACATATTGCAAATCTGCCCTACCATGGAATTTTGTTACTACATCTGGGGCAGTGCCCCAAAACCTCTGTCAGGCTTCTAGATTCCATTCAGAAGTGGGAAATTAGGTTAATTAATGACTTCTCTCTAACAGAGTCTCTCCACTCGTTGTCTCATAAACTCCTCTCTAACAGAGTCTCTCCACTCGCTGTCTCATACTGTTTCTGCTGCATGCCTTTTCTAACAGATACTTCGGTGGGCACTGTTCTTCTGAATTGGCTTCTATAATTCCCGCTCTCTCTTTCAAAACAGTTCGAACACGCGCAGCCACCAGCCAACATCCATTTACTGTCCAACTTCAACCTCACAGAACCAACTTTTCATCTTCCTCGTTTATTCATTCAACTGCCGTTTTCTGGAACAACCTTCCTTCTTACGTATTTCCTTTAAAATTACAGTCTACAGAAGTTCAAGTCTAATGTCAACAAATATCTTCTTTCGTCTTCTCAGCCTCCAACCCAAGCACGGTACTAAGTACTATAGGTTCTAATACCGCTTGTGTTTGCAATTAAAAAAAAAAACAAACACCACATGCATTACACCTGAATAGAAACGTTTGGCTTCAGCAGCACTGTTCTAAAGATCGCACTAAAGACAGAGTAATGAGAAAAAAAAAAATGATAAACTCATTATGTAAATTTCATTAAAATACATATGTACTTTAATTAGGAGTTAATTAGTTTACAAGTAAAGTTAGTGCAATTGCATCATTTCTGTATATAATCAACTACTTAAGTAGTTATAAATTGGCATCATTAAGTATATCTCATATTGTGAATACATTCACAACGAGTTGCCTTCGCCATAGGAGAAGACTGTTCACAATTTGAGATATACTTATGATGCCAATTTATAACTACTTA
The DNA here is from genome assembly GCF_048544385.1 of Mastigoproctus giganteus. Lineage (NCBI taxonomy): Eukaryota > Metazoa > Arthropoda > Arachnida > Uropygi > Thelyphonidae > Mastigoproctus > Mastigoproctus giganteus. The sequence continues at coordinate 135,819,051 of NC_143583.1, forward strand.
AGTAGTTGACTACCTACAGAAATGATGCAATTTTACTAACTTGTACACTAGTTAACTCCATACGTAATCTGAGGCTTCAGCCCTAAACTATTCTATAATCTAAATGAATCCACACAATCAGGCCTCTCTCATATTGTGGAGTTATACTTTGCAACTGGGTTGTCATCATTGCAACACCAGTGTACGTACCTCCCCCACTGATGATGAGCCAATAAGTTCCGAAACGGTCACCAGGAAGCTTGATGTGCCCATTGTTTCCGAGAAAAGGTAACAACAGTCTTCTCTAATGGGGAAGCGTTGCCTATTCGATGAGTTTTTGAGTAGTGTGAGCTGAAGGAGTTACTGTCCCTTTCATTCTTCTACACCGTTTCTTTTCTCCTTCCACCCCTACTATTACTTTCCCTCTACTTTTTGCTTTCTAAATCTAATAGGGACAAGTGGATAGTAGAGTTATTATCCCACACATATACAATAAATTCCGAAACGTATGGGTGATGATATCCGCTGAGAATAAGTAACAATAAGTCTTCTCCTATGGTGAAGCGTTACTAATTCGAGGTAGTGTAATATCATGGCAACTCCTTGTGAAGGTATTCACAATATGAGATATACCTAATGATGCCAATTTATAACTACTTAAGTAGTTGGCTACGTACAGAAATGATGCAATTGCTCTAATTTGTATGCTAGTTAACTCCCTACGTAACCTGAGGCTTCAGCCCTAAACTAGTCTATAATCTAAATTACTCCCGACAATCAGGCATCTTTCATATTGTGGAGTTATACTTCGCAACTGCGTTGTCATCATTGCAACAGCAAAGTACCTGCCCACCCCTGATGAGGATCAAATAAGCTCCGAAAGGGTCACCAGGGGGAGCCTGACACTGCTCGGAGTTTCCTAGAATAGGTAACAACACTCTTCTCTAATGGGGAAGCGTTGCCTATTCGATGAGTTTTTGAATAGTGTGAGCTGAAGGAGTTACTGTCCCTTTTATTCTTCTACACAGTTTCTTTTCTTTTTCCGCTCCTACTATTACTTTTTCTCTACTTTTTGCTTTTCTAAGTCTAATAGGGACAAGTGAACAGTAGAGTATTAAAATTTTATAAATACTTGTATCTCTAAAGTTTTCTGTTTTAAATTAGAAACTAAAATAAAAAAGTGTAGAACTAAGAAAATAAAAAAAATGTCATTACCAAATTTTTGCAAACTACTTCTGAAAAAAAAATCTAACATCCAAATTTCTTTGCACATCTCAGAAACTTTCTTTTATTAAATATTTAGATAATCAAATATTTATATATTAGCAATGTCAAAAAATCCCATGACTAAATTGTCTCGCAGGAAATCCTATTGCATCGTATTGCACCATTTCGCACTAATTTCCTTCTAAATTAGTATTCAACAAGGTAGAGTTGGCAAGAGGAAAACAAAAAAACTCGTTACTAACACACACAAAAAAAAAAAAAAAAAGTAAAATTCTGCTTGATTTAGAAAGTGGTGACCCAAACATGTCCGGAGATTGCTGCTATGATATACTAAAAATAATACTGAAAATACTGAAGCGTATCCTGTAAAGTGGGAATTCATGGGTCGTTTGCTTATTCAGTAGGAATAGAGCCAGGCATTTCCTAGATACAGTATTACAATATACTGGAGAACTTTTAAATTTACAGCTTTAGTAAAAACGTTCTGAGAAATGAATGAGAAATGAAGGATAGTGAAGATATAAAATTTTTTATTCAAATTAATAAATATTAATTAATAAAATAATATTATTTATTAATAAATAAATAATATTAATTTATTATTCGGTATTAAGTCACTAGTTGTCATATATGGAAATAAAGAAAATGCAAGTATGAATTATTAACAATAATCAGCAATTATAATACTCCTCACGTTAGCGAAAAATATTTAATAGTAATAATGTCATACGCTGGTTGTTTTACAGGTAAGATATTTATCGGCAAGACAGTGCCTTTCGCAAACAAAAAAAACAATAAATAAATAAAAAAAATGCTGCAGCTGTTCTTGTCTGTTCACTTTACCAAAAAGTGAAATTTTTTTCTTTATCTTGCTTGAGTCGTCTTGTTCATTCGCGTGAGGTGGTCCCACTTCAGTGCACTACGATAATCCCACTACTATGCTAGAACTTCAGTAGTGAGTGTCCACAGAACTTGACATTCTCTGCATAGATAGTAGTTTATTATTATTGAAACCGTTTATTCCCTGGGCTGGGGTTCACCTGCCTTCCGAAGGCCATTCGATAGGTTGATTGATTTAGGGTTTTAGATGCATCAGCGACTTAGGCCACATTGCTCCATATATACAAAGGGTACTAGGAAAGTTTTGCAATATGACGCAACAATGAATCACAGGAAGCTGCTTGTTGCTGCATGTTGAGACATGTTCATGCGTGCATAGTAGCCGCCGCGCCAAGTCGATGGGCTCAGTTATTCATTAGTAGTGAGAGTGTAAAGTGCTTGCGATGGCATCGTGGTCACGAAATGAGATAAGGACAGTTTTGCGGTATAATTTCGTGCGTGATTTAACCATAGACCAGTGCTTAGAAGAAATGACTCTTGCACTAGATGATGATTGTCCACATCGTACAACGATATTCAGGTGGTATAGAGAATTCCAAAGGGGAAATTTCACTCTGGAGGATTCTGAGAGGCCGGGAAGGCCACGAACGTCAGTTACGGAGGAAAAAACGTTACTGCTGTGAGGAAAATGCTTGACGAAAACAGGCGAGTGACCTACCAACAGATAGAGGATACTTTGGGCCTAAATGCACCAGCAATTCGTTCTATTCTGCAAGATCATTTGCACGTGAAGAAACTTTGTTCTCTCTGGGTGCCGCATCAACTGACTGGAGAGCAGATGACACGACGTGTGACTTGGTGCCGGGAGATGTTAAAAAAGTTTGATAAGGGACAATCTCGGTATGTGAACAACATCGTGACAGGTGACGAGACTTGGCTGTACTATTACGATCTGCCGACCAAGGCTCAAAACAAAGTTTGGGTCTTTGATGATGACGACACACCCGTAATTGTCAGAAAATCCCGATCTGTAAAGAAGAAAATGATAGCTGTATTTTTCAAATCGAGTGGAATTGTGGAACGTGTCGTTTTGGACACGCAGAAGACAGTCACAGCTAAGTGGTATACTGAACAATGCCTGCCTAAAGTCATTGGATCTATGAAGAAACTGCGGTCAAAGTCAAGAATGGACACCTGGTACCTCCATCACGATAATGCTATAGCTCACCGCGCCAAAGCCTGCACCGAATATTTGACCACGACAGGACTGAAACTTCTCGAGCACCCTCCCTACAGTCCAGACCTTGCTCCCTGCGACTTTGCACTGTTCCCGCATGTGAAAATGAAGCTAAAAGGGAGGGGGTTTTCCAGTGATGAGGACCTTCTACGGGCTTGGGACAACGAGTGTGCTTTACTCCCTAGTGAAACTTGGCAGAACTGGTTTAAAGATTGGTTTCGGAGGATGGAGAGGTGTATTGAATGTAGAGGAAATTACTTTGAAAAAATTAAATAAACAAAGCTGTATTGCAAAACTTTCCTTGTACCCTTTGTATTGTCTGTATATTGCGTTCGTTCTGTGGTCGATTTGCCTGTTTGCAGGACGAAAAAACTCATACTACCCTCGCTCGAGACCAACTAATTCAGCAATGTTGTGAAAAAAAAAAAAGGTCCTTTAAAATTCTTCACGTCATCGACCGGATTCTAACTCAGGTCTTTTCCACCCGGTGTGGGAAGGACTGAGATTATATTAATTGTGCTGTCCGCGAGGTCGCCAACCAGCAGGAAGGTGAATATTCAATAGTTCTTTCTCCAAGTGATTCTGTCCTTCAGAAATTGATCCGATAAGAAATAGCATAGGCATATGAAGAAAGAAAGCAAGCTTAAAAATTAATAAAAATAAACCCCTTCTCATTTCACCCATCCATCCGTTAAATATAGAAACCGAAGAACTAACGAACAGATTTTTAAACATGGGATATCCTCTTACCACCATTAGACGACATACTATATTAGACGACATAGACAGGGTGGACAGTATAAAACACAATAACACAGTTAACAAAAAACATTTTATTACAATTCCATACATTGAACAATGGTACAGGCAACTTAATATCCTTTTCAAAGATACAGAATTCAAAGTAATAGCGAAACCAACACAGAAACTTCACTCCATACTAAAAAATCGTTCCATCATTCCCTCTTCTCCCATAGAAATGCATGACATAGTATATAGCATCTCATTCAGAGATTGTAATTCCTCTTATGTGGAATCGACAAGGTGTCTTTGGACACACATCTTAAACAACGTGCTGCGTCGGTTAGAGCATTACGAGCCACGGAATCAGAACTGTCTTTCCATGCCATAAATGAGAATCACACCTGAATTAGCCTGTTCAATGAGGCTAAGGTTTTAAACATACAACACACTTATACAAAATTGCTAATTGCAGAAACCTTAGAAATGAGAATACAAAACAACTCGATTAACATATGACGTCCATTACTTATTTTGGATTCATGGGCTTTTACACGCATGTGTATTAACGAGTAATCTCCCATAAATATCGTGGGGAACGCACACATATCGCACATTAGTATTCCGACCTGTGAACACAACAGAAGTCGAAAAACTTGGTCTCCTTAAGGAAGTAAATGTTTTGGAAATTATTTCATCGTAATTTATTTACATCATCACGTTTTTATGTAGTTTATTACGATATATATTTTATCAGCGTCTATTTTTAAATATCTGACATAATGTCTTCAGTCACTCGGGGTTTCGTGGCGGGTTTGATGGATCTGGGGGTCCAGTTGGGGCTTTCGACTATGATCCTGGGACGTCAGATCATTCATGTACTAAGAAGATTGAACATATTTATTAATTTTAAAAACACGTTTTATTATGTGTTTTAAAATCGGTGCTGGAGAGCTGAGCATAGAAATCACCCTATGAAGAAATATTGAGGTAACTCTTTTGTAATTTTCAAATAATTACGTTATAAAATCATGTTCATATTGTTATAAATTTATAAAACTAATGAAAACACATAATATTAACACATAATACATCTGGGCACCATCCCCTGGATGGTGCCCAGATTTGCTTGGAGGATGAATCTGGAAATAGTAAGAGAATAAACCATCACCCTGTCCGTCCATCTTAGCATCCAATATTCTAATCCGAGGTATCTGTTTAGGTAGTAAGATGACGCAGAAGACCAAATTTCCAAAGTATAAAGCGGTATTAGTGTAAAGAACTTGTGTGTGTACGAAAGGATGTACTAGCATATCAACAGAGAACACATGTCTTCTTTCTCATCCTGTCGAAGTGAGGTAGGAAAGTGAGCCCTACATTTCCAAGGTGACGCCTAGGTCTGTGTGGGACTAAGCCTTTTGCTCTTGTTTGACGCTTGCAGAGATTTATATATATCTTTTTTAACTGTCTTTTGTTTAGATTGATCTAAACTGATTTGGAAGGATTCAATTGAAGCGCCCTATTGTTTAAGATAATTTCAAAGTAGTCTCTGTATCAGACTCGAATTTAAATTACTTTTTTTCCAAAAATTTCAGTACTGCACAGCTGATGGAGACTGGTTGCAAGTCGTTCGGTTATTTTGGCTTCTTAATCTTTGGAATAGGCTTCACAAGATAGGATTTCTAAATCGTTGTAGGATCATCTGTACAGGAGTGCAATTAAACTTCAGTCACAGCATGCATTTAAGGGGCGATCTTGTCGGATCAATTTTAGTGGATTCTATGATGCAGTAACAAACGAACGGGATGCAAAAAATAAATTTAATATCATTTACTTGAATTTCAGCAATTCTTTTAGCACTGTTGTACAAGTTGGAGTAGGGTAGCATTAAGAGCAAGTTACTGCTATGGATAAAGTGATGATTTAGTGGGAGAAGACAAAGTGGTTATCGATGAACACTGCTCTTCGTGGACAAATGTTATTAGTAGAGTCCTCCATGGTTCGGTGCTGGGTCCATTGCTTTCTGTATCAATTAATGATATTGATGAAGATGTATTAGGCTTAATGTCTAAGTTTGCAGATGGTACAAAGGTTGGCTGGGTGGTTAATGACAATGGTAAGGGTATGCTACTGCAACAGATTTAGAACAATTAGGCAGATGGGTTGAGAAATGTCAACTGCAATTTAGTATTGACAAATGCAAGGTACTGCATATGGTTAGTAGTAATCCCAAATTAACGCACCAACTTTGTGGTACTACCAGGGCAGAGGAAAATGAAAAAAAGTTCTGGGGAGTAACTATGCAGTCAGATATAAATTTCTCCGAGCAGTGCAGACAAGCTACCAGGACAGCTCATGGGGTCTGCAGGCTTCATTTAGGGAAAGATTTCCTTAAGTAGTCAGACCTCCTTAGGGAGGAAGGTATTGGGGGAGATTGGTAAGCCTGCTGAAAGTTACTTTGTCCCCATTCCTGAACTAGCTTTTGTTCTCTGTCAGCGTGATGCAGTTTGTAAGAGAGAGCTCTTCGACCTGTCGAGTACAGATTGGTTATGGTCTTGCTTTTTCTTTTTCAAGGAGCATGGCCTTTCTTTATTATAGATACTAAGGTCCGAAGGAAGTTGAGATTTTGCCATTTCGGTAGGCCTTCTGCTTCCTGATGTAGGCCAGCTTGGTCTCCTTGTTAAACGCTGATTATGCCTGTTACAAAGGCTTCTCCAAGGGCAGCATCAACTTCAACTGTTCTGGAAAGATACGGATGTCATTCTCTATCGGTTTTAAATAAAGGCATGGTCAGTCAGAGTTGTTGAGGCACTGTAAAATGATGTCCGGCTTCAGATATTTAATGGTTGTTGTTATGGAGGTTTAATGGGATATTTAATAGAGAAGCGTAACCTTGCTGATTCTGTGCTGAGAGAATGCACCAGTTAGCGTCAGGGAACTGGCGCTAACTGGTGCATTCTCTCAGCAAAGGTTTAATGTCCAAGTTTGCAGATGATACAAAGGTTGGCAGGGTTGTTAATGAGAGTAATGACAGTACCCTACTGCAGCAGGATCTAGAAAAGTTGGGTAGATGTGCTGAGAGGTGGCAACTGAAGCTTAACATTGCATTTGTCAAAGTACTGAATATGGGTAGCAGTAACCCCAGAGTGAGTATCAACTGTTCAGTACTACACTCAGGATAGTGGAGAATGAAAAAGACCTGGGGGTAATTCCGCAGTCAGACATGAAATTCTTTGAGCAGTCTAGACATGCTGCCAGGACTTTGCCAAAATTCCCGTATATCATGGGGCTTTGCCAATGATATACGGGAATTTTGCTAACAGGGATAAAGAAGTGATTATCCCATTGTAAAAAGGCAATGGTCAGGCCACATCTTCAGTACTACATAGAGGTCTGGAGGCCTCGTTTTAGGAAGGATGTGGAGCTGCTGGAACGAGTACAGAGAACGGCAACGAGATTGGTGGAAGGAACAAATGGGTAGTTTTACCAAGAAAGGCTTCATTTCTGCAAATTGCCGTGTCTGGAGACTAGTCACCTGCGAGGTGATATGACTGTGGTTTTTAAGGCTTTGAATGTATTAAGCAAGCTCAATACTGATGTGATTCTTCCTCTTGCTCAGACCACACTCATGAGGAGACACACATTCAAATTGAGTAAGGACGGTTGCAGAATAGATGTGCGGAAATTTGCCTTTAGCCAGCGAGTGGTTGATTGTTGGAACAAACTTTCATCTCAAAACTCGATGTATAATACAAATGTATTATATAGTAAACAGTATTAAATACAGGAATATTTGTTATGTTTCAATGCGAAAGAAAAAGGACCTTTACTCAGCATGAAGTGATGATTACATGCAGCGAGAATAATTCTTTTGCTCTGAAGCTTTCTAATAATTGCACTAAATTTGTTTATTAATTATTGTGACAGTTGATTTCGAAATTGCGTTAAAAATAGAGGACGGACAGACTGCTACGTTTGTGTTGTTGTCATGTTTAGCTACTGGAGGTCAGTGCACATATCTCCAACCTTCAACAATAATCTTTGTGAAAAAAGGCCTTCTTATGGCTTTTACGTATGATTCTGGGAAGTGACAAGTAAAAGAACGAGCTGTCTGACGTGCACTGCATGGGGGAAACCCAAGGTCCGATTATTTCAATTTGAAAAGAAACAGTCCATGCTTAAATGCTCCAGGCAGTGCCGGTAATAGTGACACTGGTACTGGTTTACTGGAAAATATCATACTATAGCTCCAATATTTTCATTGACAGATGGTAGATATTAGATTACAACATTTTTAAATGTTAATTTGATTGTGACCTGTAGAAACCGTTGCAAGGTACAGGGACCTGTACCTAGAAACCGTTGCAAGGTACAGGGACTATAGGTTACAGAGAGTCAAATACATTTGACAGTAATTGTAATGGATTGGCATCAAATAAGGAGAAAGAGTAACTGAATATTTCCATAAACAAAGATACAAAGCACTAGAACAGTGGCCCTATATAATATTTTTCATATTTTTACAAAGATGAACACAATTTCATTAGCCGTTTAAGCCAGATGAAACCAATATTACACAGTTTCTTAAATAATTTATACTCCGACATGAACCACACAAATCAGTTTACAGTTATCTTTTATTATTATTTTTTTCCCTTTTACAAGAATATGATCATTCGTATTTAGCAGTAATTGATCATCACTCGTAGAATAATAACAGAAAATTGGTTTATGGTTGTATTGATTAATAATAATTATAGTAATTATTGATTAATAATTAGTAATTAATTAATTATAGTTGTATTGATTATTAATAATAATAATAATAATTCGGACTATAAAAATTAGATTAAAATTAATTAAAACACTGACGCCACGTTTTAAAAGCAACAGTTTGTTTACTGACTCTGATGTTGAGAAACCCAATATCCAAAAGATTTAATATACCTGAACTAATTTCCCATTTACAGACGACATTTCTGAATTCATTTTGGGATTCTGTTATAAAATCTAAGCAAAAATGTATAGGACCGTCTTCAACCAGAAATGAAATTAAACGAAACATTAGTCAATAAACTGTTGGTTTTAAAATGTGGAGTTAAGTGTTGTACTTAATTTTAATCTACTTCTAATTCCTACATTTAATGCTTTAATTATTATTAAAGCCTAATATTACAAAGTGATTTACGAATCTCGATGATGCGGAATTGTCGCTTGCATGACCGACCGCAATGTGACTGTTCTAAATTTTCTCGAGTCCAGTAATGATACATATTGTTGGTTTAAGCTTATCAGTCGAATTTACAGGACTGCTGTTAATAATTTTGCTGTTTTATTTTTTCTGCCTCCAGTTACAGTCTAGTCCCACACTTTGGAAGATATACGAGTTTGTAACATCGACTAAACATATCAAAATGATAATATCCAGTTTACAAGCTCGTTCAATGAATTGTCCTATAAACCCACTTTTCGGAGTAACTTTCTAACTGGTCATGCCATCTTACAGATATAAAACTGACCCGAACTTTTCCCAATTTCTCAGTAAGCCTGCCTGATTAGGCTTTTACAAGCGATTCTTCTTATAATTAAAAATTTTTTTTTTTTTTTTAAGAGCAATCCATTTACCTTGTAACCGCTTTCAGAAAAGATTTATTTATTCAACACTCCCATTTGAAAGAGACGCTTAATTATTTTTAGTCTTTAAAATTACATTAGCATTGAGTTCTCCAATGCTGGTGTAAATTTTAAAGATTAATTCTATTTACAAGATTACTTCCTTTGCTTTTCTACAAATTTTTCCGTGTGTTAAAGTTTTTCATTCTAGATCTAAATTCACACGAATGTTTCAACTCTCATTATGTTAATAAATAAAATTAAATAGGCATTATTTTTTGAATAAAACCCCATCCTCTTACTTGTGTTTTGGTTGCATGCAGTTAAGATATTAAAGAGACGGTGTGAACATTTTGCTAAATCTACAGAGATTGGCATTGTTCCGGATCCTGATAAGAAAGCTTTTTCGGAACTTATGTAAAAAAAAATAATAATAATAAAATAAAAAACAACATTGCAACAACAACACGCTGGTTCTGTTCACATAAGTTTAGCTAAAGTATTTATTCGTCGAAGTATTCTCTGAAACGTACTTTAAATCTTTGGTGAATATGTAACTATATCACTTGAATAGTTCGTAGTCCCGAACGTTGAAGTTTTGAATTAGCTACACGGTGTCCACTAGAGAGAATATGAGTTTCTCTAAGGGGCTATCTTACGCCTACCTGTGGAGGAATTGATGATAAACAACAACAAAAATGATGCGACAGTACATGCTTTTAATGTTGGAGAATCACTTTGAAATAAAAAAAAAAAAAAAAAAAAAAATGGTGACTCGAAATTTATGAGAAAATTATAGCAATTTCTTCATCCATGGATGAAGTGAAATTTCCTTAGCCCAGAATGCCTAAATCAAACTACTTCTCTGTTAGATAATTTACAAAATTCTAACTATATAGCGAGTTTGAAGCAAGTAATTCCATTTGTCACACCGACAATTTTGATGATAAAAACGACTTGGATATTAAGTTTTAATCAGTGAAAGCTCCTGCTGTAAGTTAAATCATTTGATAGGTTGTGATTGATTGAATGCTAACTAGGAGAGCTTTTAACCTCATCGAGTGTCCTACTGGAGAAGATAAAGGACCTGATGATGGTTCCCTTCAGTCAGGCTTCTGTTTCTAAGACTGGATGTGCATCAGAAAAGGATGACCAGACGTCCCAGTTTTCAATGTTTTTTTTTAGGTGTACCGAAAATTTCTTTCTGGGACACATAAATGCGTTTTTAAAACTTTAAACGTAATTCATACAAAGCAGCTCATGGGGATCACAAGAAAATAGATTTAGTTTACACAGAGAATTAGCTGGTAGTTAATATCAAATTTCGATCAGAACTAAACAGTTTAACGAGAGTGAATGAAACGTTAATGAAGTCATCCATGAAATTACACTTAATACCAAAAAATAAAATCTCTATTAAAAGAATTTAATTGGATGAAACGAATAAGAATAAAGGTCTATCATACAAGAGAACATTTTTTTTTTGGATTAATATTTCAAAAATACAAAAAATGCTCAAGATAAATTGTAGTGATGACGTAGGAAGTGGGGCAATGAAGTTCCCGGACTGGTGCTGTTGCTGTCATATTCGACGAGTTTGAAAATATACGGAAGTGGTACGTTGTGGTTCAAACTTCTTCCAACAGATGGTAGTACAGAGATTGTACAGTAGGCCGACAGGTTTCAAGTAAGAACCAGTTTCGTTAGTAGCGTTAACGGTCCGTATCACGATTTTGCAATGAAGCAACAAATGGATATCAAATTTTGCTTTAAACTGGGAAAATCTGCAACAGAAATACTGTATATGAAATGTTAAAAACTGTTAACGTAATGAAACGTTAAGTCATACCAGTGTGTTTGAACAGTAATAATAAGCGGTTCAAAGATGGACATAAGGATAATCGCGATGACCCAAGAGGTAGGTATTCGTCAACTTCTCGAAATGAGAAAAGAGTTGCAAAAGTTTAGGAAATTGAGGAAAGAGAACATCGTTTGACTTTCAGAATGATGGCTGGGAGTTGGATATAAATAAGGACACGATTCGCAAATTCTGCACAAAGATTTAAGGAGAAGGAAGGTGCAAAAATGTGCCGCACAGCCTCAAGAATGAGCAGAGGCAACAGACTTCATCCAGACATCTCAAGATAATCCTAATTTTCCCGACTGTATTGAAGAGAGAGAGACATACAGGTGCTTCAAAGTTTTTAAGAGCATTCCCGGTGTGAGAGTGTAATTTCGAGAGAGAGAGAGACAGCTGGTTCTTTGTTGCAGGACAAATGTCCCCACTCTTTCTGCACTTGTTGTGAAGATATTTGCGACGAAATATGGCATTGTACAGATCCACCATACTCTCCCAATCTAGCACCAGCGAACTTCTTTCTCTTTCCCAAGGCGAAAACTGTCCTCAAAGGAAAAGGATTTCAGGATGTAATGCCGAACCGGACATCATCTCTTTGGACGCCTTCGCCGACTCTTTTCAGAAATTTTTAAACCGATGTGATAAGTGTACTCAATTAGGTTGTGATTACTTTGGATGAAAATAAAAACATTTTCGAGCTCCTTCACTTTGTGTTCTTTTTATTACATCACTCCAGGAACTTTATTGCTACACCTCGTGTACTGACTTATAGTATGTTTATTTTGTTATAAAAAGTTAAAAGTGTGAACTTTGTGAAGCTATATTTTAGATAAAAATTTACTAATACATGTGGTATCAGGATTTACTGTATCAGAGTGATGAAAGTTCGGATTTCGGACTTTTTCAGTAATAGATACACTGTCCAGTCAAAATGGCCGCTCCCGCGACCACCACATTATAACCCTCACTTCCTTGTTTTAGTAACCGGCCGTTCCTCCAACAAAATATTTTAAATTATGAGCTGTAACATTGCATTTTAAAAGAAAAATTATATTTTTATGAATAAATCTCGTATTTCGCTGAAATTAATGGACGTTCTGAATATGTGTATACCATATATAAAGATCAAACAGCTAAGATTTCATATTATGTCATTATGCATTACTTAATTCGAAGTTTAAAATGTAAGGGGGAATGTCTTAATAGTGAAAGTTTACATTTATCTATTAGTAAACAGGTACATGTAATTTACCTATTTACAAATATTTCTGTTTCGTTTTTAGGTGCTCTCAGCTGTAGCCGTCAGCGTCTGGTCGCCCAAGTTACGTACCAATAAAAATGAAGGAATTATTTCTGAGGACTTTTAACGTCTACTGCAGAACCAATTGCAGTTGACTAAACATGTAAATAAAAGTGGTGTAATCAAATGGAGATGTAAAATCAAACCCTATTGTACCACGTATGAGTATCGCTGCAAATTTGAAACAAGCAAAGCCAGTGTTTGCACCGGGGGAAGAAAGTAAACTTCGGGGGATACATGTTTTATGTGTGTATATTTTTTATTATTATTTACAACATATGTATATGTTACAAAAAAATCTGTATATTTATGAATGTTATAATAAGAGAATATGAGAAGACAAAAATAGGAAACAAAAGGAAAATATTTATTATTTAACATCTAAATACTAATAGTCAGTTCACAAAGTCCACATTACTCACAGTTTAATAATATGAAAATCACCGATTCAAATTCGCAAAAAAAAAAAAAAAAAAAAAAAAAAATGAAAACCATAAAGCGAAACAGCCGAAGATTGGCTGCAGTAGACTCCTCTCTCTGCCTACACATCGTTTATCCCTTCCCCTGAAAGGGGCCACTCTCTAATTGCAATAGCATCCGTCACTGAGGAACCAATTCAAGCAAACCTATTCATGGCCTGCGATCCAGTTGTCTTGTTTGCGGTTGAATTAGACAAACAATGAATTAGTCACAAGTAGACCGTTTGTGTGAAACACTATCAAGAGATCTAAAAATATTTCTTGATTAAATGTCTAAGAGTATGAAAGAGTTTGTTTATGCATGGGTACTGCACTTACATCATTTATACTACCTAGGTAGTAGAAATGATGTAAGTGCAGTACCCTTACATAAACAAACTCACTATCAAGAGATGGTTTGTGTGAAAATAAAGGGAACCTGAAAACAACAAAACGAAAATGCCACACTTGAAACAGTAGCTTTTAGTTACAATTTGTGCAGCCAGAAATATTGTCCATTTAATTATTTTGAAATTTTTTTTATTTTGAAAACACCTAATGAGTACTACACTTAGTTGATGTGATTTTTTTGTGTTGTGTTTATTTGACAAAAATTTATTGAATTTGTGTTTTATAATTACAACATTGTATAAACTGATAATACGGCCATTAAAGAGAACGCAGTATGAAGAAATTAAACAAAAAATGTGGCAAAATTTTCAACATCCGAGGTCTTTGAAGGAATATTGAAATAAAAATTACTATTTGTCGCCGGGGGGGGGGGGATTTTAGTACACCGGGGATGAAACTCACTCCCGGTCATCCCTCTGGAATTCAACACTGAGCAAAGCTGATTAAAATGCCAGAATAAACAAGCATAGGTCTGCACTCAACTATAAAGCTCGTTGAGTTGTTTCCTGATTATCGGGTTAACCGTTTCTAGCGTAGCGATGTCCATGATCAAAATGATCATTGCTTTCTGGCCAGTATTTTACTGGCCAGCAAGCAATGACAGAAATGCGAACGTTTGGGAATTTCCAGAGCTGATATCTCCACTTCCTCCCGCCGCCGCACTCGCTGTGGTTTGCCCTAAACTTTCTTGCGTCATTTTTGTTCTTAATGGGCGTCTGTATTCGCCAATTGGGTTGGTGCAGTTTTGAGATTGGCAGGATTTCCTTGCCTGTTTCCAGACAGCATTTGTGCCATACTTTTTTTTTTGCGGAATAGAGGATAGAATGCTGTTATGTTTCCCTGGGACAGTGCAGATCCTTGTTTGTTCATCCTGATATTTTATTTAATTATTTAACAACTTTTAATAGGTAGTTTGAATTTGATTTTAATATATATATATATATATATATATATATATATATATATATATATATATTTTTTTTTTTTTTTTTTTTTGCGTTAGCACTTTTTCAGCATTGCTTGTCGATTATTTTGATCAATATGATCAAAGTAATCGAAGAAATAAAAGAAAGTCCCGTAGCCGAGTGGTCAAGCACTCAGGTGCACAAGTACACGTGCCTTGATTGACCAGGGTTCAAACCCGTGACTGCTAAATACGGTGCTGTTTCTTACAGTCTATCTTGTGAACTCCTCTGACCGTGTGGTCGTCCGGGAGTATGAATAGAAAATTTATTTAATGTGATTAATCTGGTAGAACATCAAGGTGTTTAATTTGAGACTTACTGACACTTAAAATTGCAGTTACTGCAATTACATTTGAGGCACATCGATCGAGAGCCTGGATTCAAACTGCGGTGTGAACCTGCAGTTTTGACCTACATCCATTCTGCCAGTCAATTATCAGTGGGCCGCTATATAATTAACAACTGGCTCGAACAGCTTCCCGCAAGTTCAATCGAGACTGTGACAGCACACTTCTGCACTCAACCACATAACAATAGTTTCACACACATTTTAAGCTCTGGGATTAATTATATACCACACTGCCATCTCTTCTCTTTTGTATTATATTATATTTTCTTCTACTTCCGATTCATAAAATTGGCACGTAATTGGTATTTCCTATGGTCTACTTTTGTGACACTGTCTTTTCACAAGTCCACTACACTAACTGATTGATTGATAAGTTGATCATTGAGCTGATTATATCAATTTGTATTCTTGTTTCGAACACACGTCTCTAGTGAAATGGAAAGATTTGATGTATTTTTGTTGTATAAATTAATTAATGAGGAGATTGGTTCGTCCTGTCTATTGACCAATATACAATTTTTTCTTATCCCTAAGATTAATTGAAGACTTCGTGACATTTCAGAATTCCTGTATGTAGGACACGCACCTTCTAACAGACCATTAATTAGGAATGTAAGGAACACTGTCAACTTGACATTGATGTATATTTTGCTTTTCGGGAAATTCAAGAGATCTCAGTGTTGCTAAATTTAACTTAATTTAGAGAAAACACCAATTACAATATAATACTAGGTGTAAAGTTTTTTTTTTTTTTTTTGTCATCTTATAAAATGATAAAAACGGCCAACATGATAAAACTGCAACATAAGCAACTTAAAAAGGAGAAAGTAGGAAGAACAAAAGAAGCAACAGCAAAAATTGAAAACTAGGCATACAAGGATCATGAAATGACTGGCTAAAATTCATTAAAGGATATAAGACTGCAACCAGCCAAAACATTTTAAAACCCTGAACAACAACCAAAATAAAAATATTAAATGAAAATGTCAAAAGTGACAATTATTAAAAGAAACTTAATTTTTCTACTTTAATTCATTTCAGACAAAAAAATAATAATACATAAATAAATATATACACACACTGAAAGGACAGAATTCATGGGATATCTGGTTGCTGGGCAACGCGACGCTGTCTCGCTAGTGGAAGAACCCACCACTTGGCAAGTACGGTAGGTACACTGCATTCACGTAGACGGTAATTTGATGTCAATATGGATAAACATCGTGAGTTAAGAGACTTTGAAAGAGGGATGATAGTGGATGCCCGACGCACGGGTCACTCTACCACGGAGGTGGTACAGAAATTGCACTATCCCTGTTCGACAATATCAAGAGTGTATCGGGAATACGCCATTTCCGGAATAACATCTCATCGTGGACCGCTGTGTGTGTGTACTGTGTCGGGGTGGTCCCAAGGCATATGCCCATCTCCACCTTGTTATCCATTTTGACAGTTATCTGTAAATTGGGCCTGACAAGATAGGTAAGAAATAGGAAATATCAAGACAAGAAAATTTTGACTAAAATACATCATTAAACAAACATTTTGAATAGGAAAGATTAAATTGGTATAATAGAAATGTCAGTGAGAGTAGCATGTTGTTAGTGTCAGGTCACTTTGCCACCAGGGAGCAGGTGCTTCCAGGGTAGCCACTACCTGGTGCTCGTCCTCGGTACGAGGAGCCGGACCTGTATCTACTTTGATAACACTGTTGTGCAATAGCACAAATCCCACACCCAGAGGACGTGCAATACTGGTGGATGCCAGCAATCCCGCTTCCAGATTGCCCAATCCTGGGAGCCAGCAAAAAAAAAAAAAATAAAAATAATACCCAGTGGATATGACTCCAATGTACAATCTTCTATATAATCATAATCAGCGCTCGATCCTGTAGAGATAATAGATAATTAGTTAGTATTAGTAACGGCCGCATGGTGCAAGAAAGCCTATGGCTTATGCTGCACCAGCCAAAAAAAAAAAAAAAACCGAACAAAACAATGATAAAAACAAAAAAAATAATAATAAAATAAAATAAAACAACTAAATAATAATAATTAATAAAAAGGAAATTAAACCTATCATCCTATGCGCTTCCCTTACCCGAAAGTACTATCCAGATGACCTTTGAATTTCCCCAAACTGTCGGCCTCTACCACCCATGAAGGCAACTTATTCCAGTAATTTATAACTCCCTGGCTAAAATAAAACTTCCTGCAGTCCAATCTAAACATTTCCGCCCCCCCCGTAACTTGAATTTATGTCCCCTAGTTCTAGCATCATTTATAATCTTGAAAATTTTGTCCTCATTCATTTTACTGATGCCTCTCAGAGCCTTAAACACCTCAATCAAATCTCCTCTAAGGTGTCTAGTTTCCAAACCCTGCAACCCACATATTCGAAGTCTTTCTTCATAAGGACGCTCTTTTGCCGATCTCACCAGGCGAGTTACCCTTCTTTGCACCCTTTCAAGAAGCTCGATGTCTTATTTTAGGTGCGGTCTCCATACTTGAACACAGTATTCCAAATGTGGTTTAACATAAGCCTTATATAATGGGATTATCAAGTCCCTATCTCTACTTGCAAAAGTTCGATAGCTCATCGATAGGACACCATGGGCCTTCCTTGCAATCTGTTTACAATGCTCAGAGAATTTCATGTCTGACCGTATCGTAATACCCAATTCTCTTTCCTCCAGTACTGGAGGAAAGGGAATTGGGAACTCCACCAAGTGAATAAGTTTTTTTGGGATTACTGTTTCCCAGGTGTAATACCTTACACTTTGTTGGATTAAAGCACAGCTGCCATTTTTCTGACCATTCCTGAAGTCTATCTAGGTCTCTCTGAAGAAGCTCAGCTTGACAGTGATCATTAACTACTCTACCAATTTTAACATCATCTGCAAATTTAGACATCACACCCTCTTTCCCTTCATCAATGTCGTTTATGAAAATTAAAAACAACAGTGGTCCTAATACTGATCCTTGGGGAACCCCACTTCTTACATCAACCCAATCTGAGGAATAGCCATTTATCACAACCCTCTGCCTCCTGCCCTGAAGCCATCCTGCTATACATCTAAGGATTTTCCAATTGATTCCAACCTGTTCCAGCTTATAAAGCAACCGCTCATGTGGGACTGAGTCAAAAGCTTTGCTGAAATCTAAATAAACAATGTCGAAATTATTCCCTAAATCCAGCTCGTGAGTGACCCTTTCGAAATAGCGAACCAGATTTGTTAAACATGCTTTTCCCTTTACAAAACCATGCTGAGTATCCTTGAGAATTTCAATTCGATCCAAATGATCCTGAATTCCACCCTTGATCATTGCCTCCATGATTTTCCCTACTACTGAAGTCAGACTGACAGGTCGATAATTTCCAACTTCACTTTTAGAGCCACCCTTATGTATGGGAGATACATTTGCACTTTTCCAATCCAAGGGAATCTCCCCAGAGTCTAGTGATGCTCGCATAATTAGCCTCAATGGTTCAATGCACTCGCTTTCCGCCTCCCTTAAGATTATAGGGTATATTCCATCAACTCCAAGAGCTTTACTAGTCTGTAGGCTCGAACGTTTTTCATTAAATAATCTTGCGAAATTTCAATATCATTAATTACATATTTTTTAACTTCGCTCCCACAATTTCCCATTGCCACAAAAGGCTTTTCATTTGTAAATATCGATGCAAAATAACTGTTGAGTTCATCTGCAAAGGCAGCTGGTGTATTTAGACCCAAATGAGTTAGGTCCAACAGAAATTTCAGAATTAACAGAGTATGGCTCATAAGCAACGTCTGATTATACTTCTTTTGGTGAAAACAGCCTGTGAAAAGTTTTGAAAAACCTGGAAGCTTACTGCATCCCTAATGAGAACCTGCACAGAGTCTTCCGCCAACTCAGGAACCATACACAATAACATCTGTCTCTCCAAGGTATAATGATGGCAAAAAAAACAACACATGCAGCCAAGATTCCTTCTCATCACAGGAGCAATACGGATCATTTTCCAGTCTTCGGCTGAATAACAACACTCGAAGTGAGCCATGTCCAGTAAGTAAATATGATGTGTACATTGTTGGAGCAAACCAGGAAAGAACGGGTTTAGACGTGGCGAAATCAGCAACAGGTATAAATTTCCTTGTAACATTGCCATGTTCACTGCTACTCCAATTCGCTCTCCAGATTCAATCAAACTATTCCAAATTCGTAGCTTTTCCACCTTTGGGTCATTGGTAAGATCTGTATTAATTTGCAAAAATTTGGTAATTAGACCTTTCTTTAGTTTGTATAGTAATCCCCGGTATGCAATATATAGATCTAAGGGGATAGTTCCCGCAATTACATGTAGAGCAACAATGGAGACAGCTCTTGGAGCCATAATTATAGCTAGCAGCATAAGTCGCTGTAGGGACATTAATTTTAGCTTGATCTTGACCTTCACAACAGTTTCAAGCCACACTCCTGAACTATATGCTGCAAGTGGAAGAAATATGGTTTTATAATAGAGAAACAAGGTTCTTTTATTTAAACCCCACTGATTTCGGGAAATCCTGACTATAGCTGATTTAAATTTCCTAATTTTCTCGTTTATATGAGACACATGTTTAGTAAATCCAAGTCTGTCATCAAGAGTAACTCCTAGGTACTTCACACGGGAAACATAGAAAACCTGTACTCCATACAGCAAGACTTGGGGCGGACGATGATAGTCCAAATGATTGTTAAATATAATGAAACTGGATTTCTTGGTAGAAATTGTAAGTCTGTTTAGCTCTGCCCACCGGATCAAGTCATCAAGAATAGGCTGCATGCGCTGCTCCAACTCTAACCGAGATTTACCAGACACTCCAATTACAAGATCATCGTCATAAGCCACAGTAAAAACTTCATCCCTCCGCTCAACCAACCACTGATCCAGCACTGCATTCCAAAAAATAAGGGCCCAAAACTGATCCCTGTGGACAACCCCTTGTAACTTGCTTACTGTACATCAAATGTTTAACACAAACTTTGACCACACGGTTTGAAAGTAGGATCTGACTACCTGGTAAACATACTGGTTACAATTTGCCGATCTCAGAATACTCTCCCACCACACAGAATCGAAAGCACCTTCGAAGTCTATGAACATGGTTAAGACATATTTGCTTGGGGATTGCTTAATATAGTTTATAAGAGTAGTCATTGAATCCTCAGTAGAGTGTCCTCATTGAATCCGTATTGATGGTCAGAGACCATCAATACGGATTCAAACATCGTTAGAATTTTAGGAACCAACATTCTTTCAAATAGCTTTCCCAAATTAGCTAAAAGAGAAATCGGTCGATACCTCTTTGGGTTATCTTTTGGTTTGTTTGGCTTATGTAGTATCTTAAGCAATGCGATTTTCCAGGAACGAGAAAAAAAAACTCCTTCCAGCAAACATTTATTGTAAAAAGCTAGCAATACCTGGGGGAAAAAACTAAAAAATATAACCAATACTTGGTTCTCAATCAGGTCTAAGCCGGGGCACTTTTTATTATTCAATTTAGGAACTGCTGCACCAAGTTCAACCAATGAAAAAAGTTCAACATTGAAA
Organism: Mastigoproctus giganteus; assembly: GCF_048544385.1. Taxonomy (NCBI): domain Eukaryota; kingdom Metazoa; phylum Arthropoda; class Arachnida; order Uropygi; family Thelyphonidae; genus Mastigoproctus; species Mastigoproctus giganteus. The sequence continues at coordinate 135,839,609 of NC_143583.1, forward strand.
GAACCTACGTATTCAGTATTTTCTATACGAATTTTAGCTTGAGCTGTTGTGTCCTGGCTAGCAACATCCTCAAGGAAAGGACCACCAACTATGGCCTCAACTGTGTCTCTCCAGTCTTGAGTTTCACAACCATGTGATATTACAGAGTGTATATTTCCCCCGAAATCAATTTGTTTCTAGAGAGTTTATATACTAGTACCCAGGGGTCGGAATTTTCGACTTCCTTCACAAGATTCTGCCAACAGGCTCGTTTATTTTCAGCAATCAGTCGATGATACTCTCTCTGCAGATTTCTGTAGTTCTCCCTCATTTGCTCCACATCCTCATTTGCTCTACATTCTTTTAGCAGATTGCACTCGAGACCTCAACTGTGTTAAGGCCACATTCAACCAAGGGACAGGTGTTCTTTTGTTTTGTTTTCGTTAGCAGACTACTGCATTGCCTGCAATAAATAATGCTCAATATGATACACCATTTCCTGCGCCTGGAGACCAATTATCAATTGAAAATTATCTTGATCGTATATCCCGTTTAAATTTGCTCCAGTTAATTCTTTTCATAGAGATTTTGGTTTTGGTTTTTTTTTTTTTTAGGAGCATTAGCAACTAAGGCCATATTGCTCCGGGGATATGCGGAGGTCATTCCCTGACCTTTCCGCATCCTCCGTATTTGGTGGCTCACGGGCTCAAACACCGGTCTAATCAAGAAGTGTGTGCTACGCACTGCTGTTCCTGCCCACCTGGCTACGGAGGCGCCTTTCATAGAGAACCTCCTCAAATCTCTTGCACACAAAGAATCAGCAATAGAACCAGAAACCACACTAAAAGCGCTGTGGGTGGAGAAAGGTGGCGGATGAATGTAGCTGTCGACGCCTGTCTCGCATTGTTTCAGCCAACTGGAGGGCGACAGCGGCGCAAATCACCACCGACTTCAACGAGGGAGGTGCCAGAAATGCTTCCACCAAGACCATCAGACGATCATTAGCCGCAATAGGTTATGAGAGCCGCTGACCCACCAGAGTCCCATTGCTAACACCACGACACAGGACTACGCCTCAACTGGGTGAAAGAACACCGGCACTGGACCTTGGATGATTGTATACAGATCTCCTGGTTCGGTGAGTCCCGTTTCCAGTTATTTCGAGCAGACGGGAGGGTGCGTATCTGGCGGAAACCGCACGACGCTATGCATCCGTCATGTCAACAAGGAACTGTTCAGGCAGGTGGACTGTCGGTAATGGTCTGGGGCGTGTTCAACTGGCACACGTTGTAACCTCTGGTACGCATCTCTGAACGGTCCAGGTTACGTGTCCATCCTTGCAGAACCATCTGCATCCCTTCATGGTCACCGTGCACCCACAGGGCAATGGACTCTTCCAGCAGGACCATGCACCTCCCCACAGAGCCGTGGGGACTAGAACATGGTTCGAAGAGCATTCCACCGATTTTAACACCGTAGAACGGCCTCCCCGTTCAACCGAACATGAACCCTGTAGAGCATCTTTGGGATGCTGTGGAAAGGTCCGTTCTAGCTTTGGATCCTCCACCCAGGAATGCGACGGAATTATGGACAGCGGTGCAGCAAGCATGGATGCTGTGGAACGCTTTCGTGAACTAGTGGACTCAACGCCTCGCTGTGTGACTGCCCTTATCCGGGCGAAAGGTGGGCCTACTCGTTACTAGGTAGGTAACCCATGATTTCTGTCCACTCAGTGTATATATATATATATATAAAATCCAATTAATCCAAAAATTAAAATAGACAGAAATTAATAAAAATATATATTAAAAATAAATAATAAAAATAGCAGGAAAGCTAACATCAGTGGCAGCAGAAAAGCACAATCCACTACATGTTGCTTATAATAAGCTAAATTAAAATAGGATATTTGCCTGTAGCATGGTAAACCAGTAGAGTCAAAATGAATTGAACCAAATAAATAACATAACAGAAAAAAAATATAGGGGGGGGGGGAAGGGAATAAAGAAGAAGAGGGTAGCGTTGAAGCAACGCTAAAATAATTTAGAAAATTAAGCCAATTAAAATAAATTTAGCGGCGCCCCCCTGAAGGCACCCGTTTCGCAATTATGTGAAATCTCACTAAAGTGGAAACGTAGACTAACAACATTACATGACCAATTAATAAAATGAAATAAAATATAGACTGACCATAATGCCCCATCTCGACAGAGGACCACGAGGCCAATAATAGTCAGGGAATCACTGCATTTCGAACGCTAAACAAATCGATGCAACGACGAAATGGTACTATGATCAGACCGCCGATGGAATAGATTTGCATAGCGGTGGTCCTTATGCAGCGAAATATAATAATACAACAGAAAGCCTAGTATTCGCATGGCCAAACCACACCACTGACAAAACAATAGTTGAACTGAAAATATATAGAAACAAATTAGGCTGTAGATGGCAGTACGAACGCAGCGTTTGCAGATCGTCACGCTACCTCCATGTAAATATAATCGAATTAATCGAAAAATTAAAATAGAGAGAAATTAATAAAAATATATATTAAATAAATATATATTCATAACTATATGACCAAGAAAAATTATCATAAGAATTAATATTTCACCGCTAGAATCATAAAATGCTATAAGCAAATGCATGATCCATATTTATTTAATCTTTTCACCGGGAGAAGACCGAATATACACTGGTGTGCAAAACTTAAGGACCAGTCAGGTTTTCACCTATAGCTTCTCATAGGAATGGCCTGGGTATGGAAAAAGCATACCAAAGGAACCTCGTGAGGTACAGAAATGAAGGAAACAACACCGACACAACAACGGAAACAAAACGGTACAGAGGGACTTTATTCAAAAATGGCAACATAGCACTGGCTGCCATGATACAGATACATCACTCCAAAGACGGAACAAAGGGAAGAGGTGGTCCTCAGTAGGAGATATGGCCACCCCTAATGTCGATGCAGGCTTGCACCGCGTGTCCATACTTAGAACAATGTTGTTAAGTTCTTGCTGTTGTTATTTGGTTTTTAGAAGCATTAGCAACTAAGGCCATATTGCTCCGGGGATATGCAGTGGTCATTCCCTGACCTTTCCGCATCCTCCGTATTTGGTGGCTCACGGGCTCGAACCCCGGTCTAATCAAGAAGCATGTGCTACGCACTTCTGCTCCTGCCCACCTGGCTACGGAGGCGCCTTAAGTTCTTGCGGTAACATCGTCCATTCCTGTCAGCGCCATCTTCAGCTAGTGAAAATTTTCTGGTGGGTGTGGACGTGCCACTAGCGTCTCCCCAGAGCGTCCCATCCCATATGTGTTCGATAGGATTTATATCGGTCGAGGGAAACGGGCAGGCCCGTTTCCCTCGACCGTTTCCAATCCATACGAACAATGTCCTCACTTTCCAAAAGCATATCAACAGCTGCAGTGCGATGGGGTGTGGCGTTATCGTCCATAAACACGAATTCGGGATCAATGGAACCTCGGAACAGACGCACATGGGGAAGGATTACTTCAGTACAGTAGCGTGCACCGGTTACAGTACCGCCTTCCAGTATCTGGAGTTGTCCATCCAAGATAACGCCTCCCCAGACGAGAACACCTCGACTGCCATATCGATCTCTTTCAGTGATGTTTGCGGGGTAATGCCGTGTGCCAATCTCTCGTCAGATTAGCTGCCGAGACTGAATCTACTCTCATCAGTAAAGAGCACCTTACCCCATTTCGCTGCTATCCAGTCCTTGTGTTCGATGCACCACTGTAAACGATGTCGCCGATGGGCAAGTGTTAAAAGGGACACAGTATACTGGCCGTCGGGCAAACAGTCCACCTTTGTGGAGTCGCCTGGCCACAATAAACCGCGATATCCTGCGTTCTGCGCAGCTGGTTTGCAATGGATCCCGCTGTCTGGTGCCCGTCCCTCTTGGCCTGTAGGAGTATATAGCGTCATCACTGGGAGTTGTTTTTTGTGGACCACCACCACTGGTCCTTCGAACAGCTGTTCCTGTCGTTCTGAAGGCCGACCACGCACGTGAGACGATGTTATGGGCGATACCGAACTCTGCAGCCACACTCCTTGCACTTCGACCTTCCTCGAGCTTCCCAATTATTCGACCCCGGGTAATGTCATCAAGATGTTGTCTACTGGCCATCTCATTGTCTGTAGCACTGCATGAAACCAATCGAACGTCTGTAACAATCGTGCTCACCATTTGGTAATTTGCACATAACTGCTGCTTTTATCTGTTTATGTGAGCCCTCTCATCACGATTCAAATTTTTTGCATGTGCACCAGCTTTTTACTGAACGGCCACAGTTATGAAATCGCCATAGGCTGTTTCGTTTGATTTTGTGGTTGTAACCTTTAGAAAGTGTTGGTCCTTAAGTTTTGCACACCAGTGTACATTAAATTATTAATAAATTCTGGATAACCTTTAGAGAGAGAAAAAAAAAGATTTTATCTTCTCACTGGACCAGCATGGCAGATTATGGTCCATTTCGCTCAACATAAATCGTTGAGGAGGCTACAGTCCAGCAATGGATTGATAATGGCTGCAGTTTACTTTTTTTTTTTATATTATACTTTTTTAGAAATAAACAACGAGTTACCTTTTATTCAGTCAGTAAGATTTCCTCTTAACCAATTCTCCTTATGCGAATAAATTACGAAATGATACGTTAAAACCAGATTACATAATTTAAAACTCGTGTTCCTCACTATTGACACACGGGCAATCCAATACTCTAGGATCACAGTGGTGAACTCCAACTCGACCCCAGAAATATCGAAACCCCCATGCAATCTTTAGTGAAGGAAGACATTTTGTCATAAACGCAAATTTGAAATACGAAAGAAATACTATTAAAATGTGATAAAAGTACGACAAAACAATGAATTTAAAATGCACTAAATTATATCTTGTACATACGAAATATAATTTAAGTGCATTGACAGAGTTCCATGAGCTATCCTAGCTGGGTTGTACTACTTAGAAAACCTGATGTAGGTAGGACTGTGCAATTACCTGTAGGTCTTTTTCCTAACTTCAGTTTGAAGCTACCCAAATCGTATGTTATTCCAGGCACCCAAATGCTACCCAAATCGTATGTTAATACTGTTACTAAAATGCACCTTGTATTTATCAGCTTCGATTGCCATTTTAACCCATCTGCCAAGTTTACCAAGATCTCTAAATAGCATACCCCGATTACTGTCATTAACCATCCAACTCATCTTTGTACCACCAGCAAAATTAGACATCAACGCTGAAATTCTTACATCAATATCATTAATGCTCGTCGTGGACTAATGTTATTAGTGGAGTCCCTCAGGGCTCAGTGTTGGGTCCATTATTGTTTTCTGTATTCATAAATGATATTGATGATGGTATATCAAGCTTAATGTCGAAGTCTGCAGACGATACAAAGGTAGGCAGAGTTGTCAAGGACACTACTGACACTAGGCTGCTGCAACAGGATCTGGAAAGCTTGAGCAGATGGGCTGAGAGGTGGCAAATGAAGTTTAACATTGACAAATGTTAAACTTCATTTGTCAATACAACACATGGGAAACAGCAACCCCACAGCAACGTATCAACTCTGTGGTACTACACTGACAGTGGTAGAGAATGAAAGGGACTGCGGGTGGTTGTGCAGGCAGATATGAAGTTCTCTGAGCAGTGCAGACGGGCTGCAAGAGTAGCTCATGGTGTATTGTCAATGATATATAGGAATTTTTCTAGCAGGGATAAGGAGGTGATTATTCCCTTGTATAAGGCCACACCTAGAGGTCAGGCTACACCTAGAGTACTGTATACAGGTCTGGAGGCCTCATTTCAAGAAGGATGTAGAGCTGCTGGAACGAGTACAGAGAGGGCAACAAGATTAGTGAATGGAATAAAGGGGTGCTCTTACGAAGAAAGGCTTAAGTTTTGCAAATTACAGTGTCTGGAGACTAGGCACCAGCGAGGTGATCTGATAGAGGTGTATAAAGCCTTGAATGGTTTGAGCATGCTCAATGCTGATGGGATTCTTCCTCTTGCTCAGAATAATCACCTGAGAGGGCATAAATTCTAATTGAGGAAAGACAGATGTAGGATAGACGTGCGGAAATTTGCCTTTAGCCAGCGGGTGGTTGGTTGGTGGAACAGACTTCCATCCCTTGTCGTGGAAGTTGATAGCCTAAATAAGTTTAAGGCTCAGCTGGACAGGTATTTTGAATGAACAGAGGGGAGAAGTGGTTTTTTTTTTTTTTTTTTGGCTGATGCTGCATAAGCTTGCTTTCTTGCATCAAATGCCTCTACTAATGCTAATAAATATTAAAATGTAAGGGACACAACACAAATCCCTTTATATTAACGCCTGTTTTACACTCCTGGTCTACAAGGTCTTTTCAAAGAGAATTCCGAAATAAACTGGCAGAAAAACGCAAGAGCCAATGAAATTATAAATCAGTTAAATATACAATATTTGAATTGGAATAAAATGGCAATCAGAAAAGGTACAAAAATTTCTGAATGGAAGACAATTAGGAGAGGTATTGGATTGAGCTGTAGATTCTTTTTCGTATGTTTACAGTAGTTATAATTAAATTAATTATAATTAGTTCAATAATAATTAAAAATCAAGGTAATTTATAGTGCATATCAGTTATAATTAGCTACTTTACTTTAAAGGACTGGTGACGATTAATTACACATGGAAATTTGAATTGGAGAATAGCCATATCGTGCATAAACAAAATACAGAGAAACCAGGGTGAAATCTGTGCTCCTCACTGCCACAGAAGTGTGTTCGCATCAAGTCACACGTTCTGAATTGAGCTAAGTCTCAATATTAGAAACTCTCCTTACTAAATACGTACCATTTCATAGCTACTAATATAAAATAACGATAGTTTCAGATTTCATTCAATTGATGAGCTGAAAAACAATAAGAAATTATAGTGAGAAGATTTACATATTACAAAACTCCAAATTTTAAAAAGGTGGGAGAGAAATCCTGGTATATAACAACAGTTACAGTTAAACGATTTCAAATTACTGCAATTGATAAGCAGTGCGTTTAGAAAGGTGATTTTACGGGATTAACCAAATAATTAATGAATAACCGAATATCACGAAAAATAAAAACCAATATCCCGCCCCTCAAATAAAAAAACCTAATAAACTGATCGCTGTAATCTACTTGAAATTAAGCATAGCAAAAACACAATTGACATAAATAAAGAGAATATATCTTTTTCAAAAGCAGCCCAATCAAATTACAGCCAAGGGCAACGTGAGGCCTCCAAGCTTTCACAGAATATTTTACTGAATATAAGTAACGAAAATGGTGACAGTTAAAGGAGAATACTAATAAGGTTTGAATAAAATTTGTAAGTTATACAAACGTCATAAATGTTGATGGTTATGAGACTGTATTTTTGCTGAAGTAAAAAATATTTAATATATTTCGCTGAATAATGACACTGAGGTGCTGTGTGCACACTAGCGCGGCCCTCGAGCCACCCGAGAACCATTTGTGTGGCCCCTGGCACTTCCGCGTTCGGCAACCCTGTCCAAGGAAGGAGAACCAATAAAAATTCCCAATAAATCAAGTACTGAGAATAAATGAAGTACCGGACGCATGATCCCGTCACAAAATAATTTCTAAACAAAATCAAGATAAACTCTAAGAAGCCATAATAAAATTAACCTCGAAATTCCCAGAGAAAACCGCCACGAATATATATACCACCCCAATACACTAAAGTTGGATATAAAATACTTTTCAGCCCCTGCTGTCTTCAAAGAGAATCTTCATTAAAATATACTAAATTTGAAGGGAAACAATACACGTGTTTGAACCCTAGATAAAAGGGAAACATTATTAATTTGTAACTAATAACCCGGTTTCTTGCATTCGAAGAATAATCGAAAACTCAATCGAGATGTCTGGCGTGTGAGGGAAGAATAACGAAACTACCACACTTGCAATGACAAAAAATAGGAGAAGTGAAAAAAACAGGAGTATTTCATGCTTCCATCGATCGCTGAACAATCTTGGTACTTGTCCTCCTGCAACCGTAAATTACAACTAAATCTAGCATGACCAGAGTATGTTCATATATATTTATATTTAATTAGAACGAAGGTTACACCACTAGACTGCTAACGTCTGGGAGAGGACAACAATACAAGTACAGTACCATGATTTTTTTCCCTCCATTTACAGAAGTGAAAGGCTGTTCCAATAAAAAATCTAACTTATATAATTAAAAAAAAATTGAGGCGAGTTATTTACATTCATCTAAAGTGAAATCTGCTGTTGCGAATTTTTATTTTCCTTCTTAATATTAACCGCGTATCTCTCAAGAGTTTAATTCTATAAGACGTATACCGATTTAGATGCCTACTTCAAAGCATAATTTCTCATGTGGTGACTATTGTATATAGAAGTTCAGTATAGTCACATTTCTATTTCAAGGTACGGCCCTCAACCACGCATTTCCTTTTCAAGGTCCGACCTCACCACACATTTCACCCTTCAATGTGGACAAATAGAAAAAGGTTGTTGAACACTGCTCTACAAGTTCAAGCTGCCAGTTAGTGACATGAAAACAAAGTACGGCATCTTTTTTTTTCTCTAAGTTTTTACACATCATGCACGCGCACGTGTGTCTATCTGTGCCAATTGAGAAGGTCCCACCGTCATTGGTGCTAGTTTGCCAGAAGGAGAAAGGCTCTCTCCAAGGAGAAAGTTTCGCTTCCCCATGCCCGTGGAAATACATTCTAACTGGTAGTGAAAGCAATTCTGAAATGTCTTCACTTAAAACATTTTTTAAGATTATTTGCTAATGAAAAAAAAAATAAATTTCTTAAAATGTTATTTATTACAAAAAAAAAAAAAATATATATATATATATAACAAACCAGGCAATTCCACTAATTGCCTGGTTTAGTTTAAGTTTACTTGGAATTTATTTATCTAGTTACCTAATGTTTTTTACTATAAACAAGTAATATAAAAAAAAAAAAATTTTAAAGTCAATTCCTACTTAGGTCAACAAAGAAAAATTTTATTTTAGTTACTTTTTATTAAATAATTACAATTAATATAAATATGTATATACATATGACAGAATCACAATATTAAGTGGCAAAATAGAAAGCGAATTTCCTTGCAATTTTCCATTTTACTTTCTATATATGGTTTTGGACTATTATTTTTATTCACATGTTTCATTTTCCATTTTGTTCCCTCCTTGACTCAGACTATAACCCAGAATGAAAAAAGAAATTTTTTTCCAGCGATCTACACGCTTCGCCCCTGACGGTATTTATTCCTAAATTTATATCCTGCTAAATATCTTATATAAGAGAATTTTTTTCTCCCATATAAAACTAAAATGAATTAATTAAATTTAATTAATGAATTAATATTTGAAAAAACTGTATTAACATCAAGTGTCATCCACTACAAGTTTAAAAAAATGTATTTGAACTTGAGTGGATGAATAAAAAGTATTTTATTAACGATTGAAAATTTGAACAAGATATATAAATATATATATAGGGAGAGTGTGAACTAATAGTAGGAATTTAAAAAACAAACAATTTAACAACTAGTATATTGTACTCAAAATGAAGATACAATTGTGATAGGTCTCGTGACCTATGTTATTTTTAATAAGAAAGGCCACGAGACCTATAATTTTAATTAATAAATGAAAAATTAATTATTTTTAATAAGCACGGTTAATCGATCTCGTGATCTTGCTTATTTTTAAAGTAGCTTATTTAGTGGAAAGACTGTTCGTCCCTCGTTTAAAACGTCACGAAACAATGTTTTAAAATAATAATAATAATATAATTTTCTTAATCACCTAGAAATGCAATAGGAATTTTATTATTTTTTTCTCTTCTCTACCCAGGGAAATTACAACTAAACCCGCGCAATCAAACTTGGCAAGCTTAAACCTGGAAACAAACCGGGATAAGTGATAACCCTAACGATTTTATATATATCAATATTAATCTATCTCAAACAGATTTTCTCGCAAGTATTTCTTACAATAAAATCACTATTTTAAGTTGACAATAAAGTGACAACGGCAAATAGACTCGGCCCGACAGTTGCGTAAATCGAGGCAGTACACTGAAAGTGGGATACCTCTAGTGGGTACAGTACTATAATTTATCTCAAACTCAGCTTACCACGACGATAGCTATATATTGAATAGTATACAACTATCATACTAAATAAATAAATGGTTAGTATATGTTGTTCTAACAGGCCCCCACTTCCAAATTGGATTGCAGTGGGGGGCAATCTACGTGGAACATTCTGCACTGCTGATGTCATGCCCTCTCATTTGTGGTATGGCGTGGGAAATGCTGACACCGGCTACAGCTGGTCTGGATGGTGTGGAATTATTCATAGGGAACCACTGTCCTTAGTGCAATCTCCGCCCAGCAGAGGGCATCCTAGCCTATGCTTTATTATTCTCAACTTACCCATACTCCCTTCCACCACCTTTCATCCCTATTTTTCGCTTGGTAGACCCTATCACCACATATCTTTTACTTTTCTTGTCAGCCGCCCTTGGGTGTCGCACTGCATTGCCTACAGTCAACTCCTTGGTCACTTGGTGAGCTACGGTCTGCGCTGGTGGAAGAATGGGATTTGTTGCCACAAAATCTTATAGACACTCTTCTATCAAGCATGGTTGTGCACTCTCAGGCCTGTGGTACCAAAATTTGGTATGGTGGTACCATACAATCCCTATAAATGTCCCTTATAACTGTCCTAAGTTACTGTCTCACTTTATCGTTAATCTATGGTACTACCATACCACATTTTGTCTCGCTTCATTGTATGCTGCACGCGTGATACCACGTTTTGTTAATTTTGTAGAGCAGTGTACTTAAAAATCTGAACGAACTCAGCTTGTGAACCCAAGTTTTACAACCGGAACACCATCCAGAAATCATCGAATTAGCTGTAAGAAATTACAAATATTATTTACTGCAGATTCAAAAGGTCAAATACTGGGTCTACCTGCTTTTTTTTTTTTTTTTTTTTTTTTTTACACTTTTGTCTTGTTTTTTTTTTTTCTTTAGCTACCTTTGATTGTTAAGAATTTCTGATATCTGGCATTGGTTATACTCAAGATTATGGGTACACCTCCGGATGAAGTGGCTTCTTTTGCTTGAATCCGTTCCGAATTACTGTACTGGCTTAACTAACATAAAATTTTTTCACTAGCCAAAAATGAAATTCTATCAAAAAACCCACACTTCTTTTACTTGAATCCGTTCCGAATTTGGCTATGACCGCAACGCGGTGACATAGTGTACCCATAATCTGGAGTTCAGCCCTGACATTTTCTTTTATGCTGCGTATATTTATTTGCAACTCAGTGTCATAAATTTTTCCCATGTACAGACAAATCTCATACATTTAATTAAAAGAATTAGCAGCGTCTTCCACCATCGTTTCATTCTTAATTAGGTAAACATAATTTCAAATATTAAAGTTTACAAAGACGTAGGGATTCCCACTTTACTCTGCTGTAACAACGAGGTGGGCTTTGTTAAGTGGTTACTTCTGCCAATCTCCTGTAACAATATGTAAACTGCATACATACTCTTCACTACACACATTTCTGGCCTTTTGCAGAGTTCTGTATTCATCACAGTGTACCAAGGCGGAGTTGAACTGACGTTCAGGTGCCGTTCTACATAAGATACTATACACGTCTTCTGTTCCAAGTCTGATATTATGAAGATAAAAACGCAAAATTCTCAACTAAGCATAGTTATTATTCTGCAGACTTCTAGGTCTTTACCAGGTGTTCATAATACATATTATGGAAAATCAATTAAGAATGAATAATTATCTTTAACTTACTTTGAAAACCTTTAATTTCAGCTGAACAGAAAAATAAACAATTCAGAGCGAAGGTTATAGGTGAATCTATTACTCCTACCATCTTTTCACAAGGCACAAAATCTTCAAAACTACGTATTAAATTTATAGTCTTCTAGTGAGAAATATTCAAAATAATAAATTTCCGCCTTTTCGGCCCTTTCCATTTTGTTCTACCTTCCCCTACTCCTGATGCACTCGATATTTGAAGTCCTATAAATGGTCTGTGGCTTGCAATGTAAATAAAAGCAGTCAATAAGAGCTCAGCCGACTATCGCAATCTGATTTTTCAATTTTTTTAACACACAAACTGAGCGTATTGATTGCGTTGTGAAAACTCGGGCACGCTTGAAATCCTGGAAAAAGGTTACCAATCAAACAACCTACCAAGTTCAAAAAAAAAAAAAAAAAAAAAACGTCCCCATGTTCTGTTGGATAGAGAGCTGTACAGTTATGGCTGAATAAAGGAAGCAAGAAGCGTTACGTTTTTCCCCAGTGAAAGAATTTTCGCTTTATAAAATTGGAACTTCAATTACAGGTGGAGAGATTGGATGCACGTGCCATTCTCCTCCACCCCACCATCGATACCTTCACGGTAAGCCGTTACGGTGCATCCACATTTACGCTTTTTTTTTTTTCAATACTTACAGTTGGTATTGACAGCTAAAGTTTTGCACACAGATATTACTTGACATGATTTGTAAGTAAGAAAACTTTAGATGAGGTTTCGACATAACAAGGTTGATGGACCTCTTGTTAGAATGCTGGCTTCTATAGATTACTGATACTAGCTTAATTAGAAACTTATTATTGGATTACCACATTACGAAAAATAAATATAAAATAAATGCTCATTATTGTACAAAGAAGGATGTAATCATATAATTTTGCTTATGCACTTTCCTCACAGCCATAAAAATGTTACGGGTTTAAAGTAACGTAGGGTGTTTAAAGGCGAAATGTTATTAAAGTACCTTTATCAGCATTAATGAAGGAAGCTTGCAGAAGAGATAAGTCAATTAAAGCATAGGCGCACCCACGAAAGGAGCTGAGGGGGGGGGGGAAAGTAATCCTTCCCAAGAACATTTCTTATATAATTTTGTTGTGACACTTATAAAAGCTACAAGTACCGATGTGGAACGTATCAATCCTTCACCAATCCAAATAAAATTTCTTGGTGCGTCATTGAGTTAAAGTAAAATTAATAATTCAACTAAGGGTCTTCGCCTCCTGCTCGCTTTACTCGCCAACTCTCGCGCACGCTTTTCTACGTAAAATAAGGTATAGAGGTATGGCGGAGTAAGTCAAGTCTTTTCTATGTAAAAGACACACCTGTTGAAACACACTGATCAATAACTAATCAGAAAATGACCTATGTAATTATTTACCTGTGCATTTGTAGTGACGTAATTTCCCCGCCCACGTGACCGCATCTCTCTTCTCCCATTTGCTACCCCACTCCCCAAAATGCAGCATTCTCAAGGTGGAATGAATATCACTATGTAGTTATTTGCCTGCCTTCATATAAGACACATTAGAAAAGGGCATTTTGCTTCAGGTTCCATAGTGCATTCGAAAGAGCAGGACTAAAATATTTAATTAAAATAGTCATAAATTTACAAAATACTAAACTATTTACAAATATACAAAATATATCGGGTTCCTTCATCAGCTGATATTACAATGGAACATCAAATGATGTCGGGCGTGGTCATGTATTAGACAGTGAAGCAAGTGCACGAGGTTGGTAAACGTTATGGAGGCAGTTGTCTTTCAATGGAAGACAACAATGTAATTATTTACCTGTGCATTTGTAGTGACGTAATTCCCCTCCCTCTTCTTCCATTGGCTCGAATAAATATCACTAGAAGGAAAACTTTTTTAATATATAGAGAGAGGTAATGAAACCAATAAATTAATTTTGGAAAGCTGATTGTACGCTCAAATAATTTGAAAACGTTTGCTATAAACACAAAGACAAAACAGTCTGTGAATGTGATTCGCAATTGATTATCCGTAAGCACAAAAAATCATCCTATTGGTGGGGAAGGGAGAGGTATAGAAATTTTGCATATACATAAATGATTCAACGAATTCATTTTGAAAAATGTTTTTTGAATAAAAATTTAAATTTTCCTAAAGAATATATACATTTTATTTTGAATTTAAATTTACTCAATGCCTACTGATAAGCCCTCGTGGGTAGCACAGTTGGTATAATTATGGTCCTCTCCACGCCGGGTGGAAAAGGGCTGAATTCGAATCCTCTCAATGACGCAAGGAATTTTTATTGGTTTTTTTTCGGAAAGCGGCTGAGTTAATCGGTCTCAGACAAGGACAGCATCGTTTTTTCTCCGGTAAACTCGGGTTTTTAGCCCAGCAATAAACAGCAAATCGACCATAGAACACACGCTATTTATATACGGCACAATTGTGTGTGTGTTCTATAGTCAATTTGCTGTTTATTCAAAGGGACGGGTTGATCTAACATGAGATAATTGACTAACTACTTATTGGAGTCAGGGTGCAACAGAAAATATCTTATATAAAAGCTATTTTCAAATTAAACATCTTTGAGTATAACTTGTCCTCTCTAAATTCCTGAAATGGTCCGTGCTGGTCCAAAACAAGACCAATGGAATGGAAGTATGTGTTAAGCATAAAAGCAACTAAGACTGTGATGCATTATTATATTGTGTCCGTAAATTGTATGGGTTCTGTGGTCGATTTCTCCTGTTTGTTGGACAAAGACCCGAACTTCCGGAAGATAAATCCATGCAACACTCGCCTGAGACCGACTAATTCAGCCATGTTGTGAAAAAAGCCAATAAAAACGCTTGTGTCATTGACGGGATTCGAAGCTAGGCGTTTATTACCCTGTGTGGGGAGGACGGTGATTATGTCCACTGTTCTACCCTCGAGGATTGCATTGGAAGAAACAAACAGTCCACCAGAACTCAGAATCGTCCTCGTCCAAGTCGGGGTTGTTCTAAAGCACATAATTTTCCTTTTGCAAGAAGCACATCAAAACGTGACAAGTGAGTCAGCTGAAATTTCGAGGCCTTTCCATGGTTTGATCCCTCTTTTAGGGATTCCTTTGATACTGCCATGTTTAACCAGGGATGTGCTGCAACTTTACTAACAAGAAGCTCGATCGAGAAAAATTTCAGTGAGGGGTTATCCCTGGTTAAAATATTCTGATAAAACTATTTATTTATTATTATTTAAAAAAAAATTTTTTTTTTTTTTTGGAAAACCCCCCAAATTTAAACATGAGTTCCCCAGCACAGACACAAAAGATGTGATCGAGAGTTTGAAATTTAGAGAATACTGAAGTGATCGCTAACGTAGAGAGTTGTTGTTTTTGCGATTTAGGTGCACCAGCAACTCAGGTCATATTGCGCCGTATGTAATATGCAAATTGCAAATTGCATGTGTTCTACGGTCGATCTGTAAATTGCGTGTGTTCTATGGTCAATTTGCTGGACCAAAAATCCATTCAAGTTTCCGGGAGAAAAACCATGCTGCCCTTGCCTGAGACCGATTAACTTAGCCAAGCTGTGAAAAAGATCCAAAAAAAAACTCCTCGCGTTATTGATGGGAATGGAACTCAAGTTTTTCTATCCGGTGTGGGGAGGACGCGGTGATTATATCCATTGTGTTACAAATGAGAGCATAGGGAGCAGACAACTATCAACTGGAGCTAAAAGGGACTGGAATTGAAGCCTCTTTTGCTATCCATACCCCAAATATCAGAAGCACATGTAATAAACTTCACCCTCTTCAATCTTTTATTCCTTGAAGAACATGATAGCATCTGCCTTGCCGAAGCATGGCTATCTTCAAATAAGTAACTCGCCAATCTCATTTCTAACTCCTCATATCTTTTAGTTAGCAATGATCGTATTGATAAACGCGGTGGCGGTGTCATGAGGCTGTACCGTAAAACAAATCGCTAGGATATTTCATCCCGATTGTATCCTCCGGGTAGCGCGATTGTTATACTCCCCGTCATCCGGACATTGGGTGGGAATGACCTGAGTTGGAATCCCTTCAACGACGCAAGGAATTTATATGTGCCTTTTTCACAATGTGTGGCTGAGTTAGTTGGTCTCTGTCAGGGTTGCAAAACGTTTTCTCCCGAAAACTCGAGTTTTTCGTCCAACAAACAGGAAAAGTCATATATCGGGCGATATGATCTAAGTCGCTGATGCGCCTAAAATCCCACAACAATAATAACAACTTCTCGGTTTATGACCGCATCAATAGCTTCGCTATGCATCTCAAAGTTATAGCACTCCAAGAATCCAGAAAGATCCAGATTACCAAATGGACGAAGCCATGTTTCTCAGCGGACCTCTAAACAGCCTTTATCAACAAGCAGCAAGCATTTCCACTACTTCCATAGTGGAAATGGAAAAATCTGCAGCCGAAATACAGAAAAATCAGTATTTCGTTCTTTATAATAAAGAACGAAAGTAAGAAGAAAATAAGAAATTTTCTTCCTTAAATTCAAGAGACAAGCTCATTATCGTCTTTTAACCAATAATCCAGTACTCCAGACATTCACGAAACACAGCGAAAGGTTTGAGCTGAGTAAAGAGTTGTAGGCTGGCGCCACCATTGCAGAATTTACATAGATGTTTCTACTCTTTCCTCCATAATAATTACAAAAAAGAACCTTATTAAACTTAATGGGCTGCCAAATAAATCCATTGTCAGGCCCAATGGCGTCTTGGCATTCAATAAAAATGATTAGTGTTTTCATAGTCGATCATGCTCTGCATAACAAGAACAAGATATTAAATTCAGGCTCCATGTCTCTCATTTAGACACAGTACTTTGCGACACCTATCCCGAAGAATGCAAAATCCAAAATGGTGAAGGAATTTCAACCTGTCTCAACTGGGTGTGTTTCCCTTAAACTCTTCAAAAAAGCCATTCTTCCACAGATAATTGACTACTGTTTCCATCACAGGCTGCACATCGCATATCTGCACCTAGTGATCCCTGTGCGGTGTACTTTTAGCGTCTCCTTGAAACTCTCTTTCGCATAAAAGTAATCTTTAACAATAGAGCCAACTGGATATAATCTTCCATAGTGTAAAGTCGGTATTTGATAGAACCGCCGTGTCTACTTCGTTAAAAATATTATAAAATTATTTTAGAATAACAGTATCTCTTCTTACTGTGCTGAGAAACGTCATACAAGAGTTGTTAGTTCACGGTTACTCATTGTCACTCATTAACAGTTCTAATGCTGCTATACCATCTTCAGAGGAGTGCCATCAGGGGGAATTTTCCGTTGTCCTTTTCGCGGAAGCGTTGGAACCTCTTCTCGCCAGTAGCCGTAACATACTATCATATACTGACAACCTTAAATTCTTATCACCTGTGATCAACCTAATGACGCATCCACAGTCTTCCAGAATGCGATGGGGTAAATCTCGGATATCAGCAATACTTACAGTCAATCGAGTTGGAAATAAATCCATCGAAACCAGCGCGGCTGACCACTAAAAGGAACAGGAAGACCCCTCTACCTTTTACTACGTAGTATCTTGAGTGAATTGATAATTATCATAAAGACCTCAGCCTGATATGAGACAGAAAAACCTTTCCTTCTAACGGGAAGGAAAATATAAATCTTTTGCTGCTCTTTGGATTGCTCGACAAAAGGTGGTTGAATTTTGAAATTTAAAAATAGTGACAAAATATATCAGAGATGCATCACACGATTGCTCTTTATGACTTAGAGAACTGTACTTCTGCTCCATCAACATATCTGAAGCAGTGCTGTACATAGAGCTGCAATGCTGGATATTAAGATGGCTCAATCGAGATGATGTAGATGGAAATGCCCACGCTGCCTCTAAGGCGTCTTCGCTCTCACCCTTGGAAACAACCCTCATGGATTTTTATTATTATTACCATAGACTCATCATGCTACCTAAGACAAACAAAAGAATCATTATCAAACAGAGCAAATACGTTCATCTCTTGATCAACTGGGCTGTTGTATGACATGTTTCCAACTAACACAATCAGATTTGTCAGACATGAATAACAGGGTACAGAAAGGTGGTTGTCGAAGAATCCTGTGCCAATCTGTAGTTCTAAAACAACCATTGCCTAATGTGTGTTTAAAGAATATGTTTATTTATAGACATCCTGTTATCAAGTGTTATGTGAAACTTCTGCTGGGAAATGATAAGTTTACTAATGTAAAGTGTATGTTTAAATATGTATATGGAACTATGTTATGTATATTTCTTTTAAAATTTTATGTAATATCCTCCTGGCATACGAATACTACGTCTGGCCCAATGTTATTTATTTACTGAATAAAAAATAATTATTATTATTCACCTTGTACACAAATTAACAGAACTCAGAATTCGTATGATCAAACTAGTTATTTTTTATTTCCTTTTTGTGAAAGAAAGAAAAAAAAAAAAAAAACCAGATAAACCCAGATGTAAATTTTGTGTGTTCTGTTGACAATGACTACTGGTGGAAACGCTTGCTAGGTGCACGGGAAATACCTTGAATTTTACTCAACCCTTTTCTCTTTAACAGAGATAGATAAAAACAAAAATTATAACGTTATTGCAAGACTAATCATTACTGATCGTGATGTTTGAAAGGACCTTGAGAAAACGGGACGTTCGTAAACAAATAAAACAAGTTCCTCTAAACATCTACTCTTTAACTGATTTGCAACATGTTTACTGTTGATACCAAATTAAAAAAATTAATGAAACTCTGCAGTTCATATATAATCTAAACTGCATGAAGAGACCTAAAACGTGACATCATTAGCATTTCACCACCCATCAACCATTCTCAACAAACAACTAAGAATAATTTCAGTTGTTTGGAATTAGCGCCAATACAACAAAGTTCATGAGACGAACCAAGGCGAGGCACAAGGCCTCAAACCACAAAGTGGCGGAGATACTGTATTTCTTTTCTGGGGCCGAAATTTTCGCTAAATTTAATGTGTAGCCACGAGACATACCACTTGAGAATCACTGCAGCAATGCCCATGAATTGCAAAATTAATTATAATTTGAGTCACGTCTTCCCTAAAAGTGTGCCTTGACTGCCAAGGCTGACATGTTATAGTCAGGTCGTTCACTTTAATCCATAA